>NW_017306678.1:1026036-1073411 GCF_000935625.1 Nanorana parkeri
GCAGGAAGTGGAATGAGAGAGGTTGGAAGCTCGGATGGGATGTTGACATCATTGCTGCTCTTTGGGGCTCTGGACTAATACCAAGGTACTGTGGTAAGATGTGGGGGTCACATCTGCGCAACTTAGGGATAGATAGAGGAAGGGGAGTATGGTGGAGGTGCACAGTTCACCTAAAGAAGGAGATGGGGATGGAGTAACCACCTTGCATGTACAGTTACCCAATATATGTATGTTTTATGTAGAAAATATAACTGTGGAAACTTATAACAATGTAATGCTAGTGTTACCAGGTACGCATAGTGCTTTAAAGGCTGCCAAGGTGCAGTCTCTGGTTGCAGAGCAGGGGGATGATACCCATAACAGATTTTCTTGCTCTAAAACAGTGGACATTGTTCACCATGGGACATTTGGCTGGGACTTGCAGTGCTGTCTTCAAACGAGCACTGCAAACTGAACCACGTCTGGAGAAGCTTAGAGGCCTAGTTTCCAGCCCTCCAGTAGAGGAGAGCAATGTAGAGAAATGGTTAAAAGCCAGCTTAACCACTTGCTGACCAGGTGTTTATACCCCCTTCCTGACCAGGCCATTTTTCAGTATTTAGCGCTGCGGTACTTTGACTGACATTTATTCCATCATGCAACGCTGTACTGAAATTAATTTTATACAATTTTTTGGGGACAGATAGAGCTTTCTTTTGGTGGTATTTAATCACCACTACAGTTTTTTTTTTTTTTACTGTATAATAAAAAAAGTACCACAAATTTTGAAAAAAAACCTGTTCTCCCTACGTTATGTTATAAAACATTTATTATTACCCAATTTTTTGGTAAAATATAAAAGACGGGGTCAGGTCGGGTAAATAGACACCAAACATGTCAAAATTGCACGCACCCGTTAAATCGCAAAAAACTACCATACTCAAAATTTACCATAGCCGACACTTTAAAAGCTTTTACCGCTCATCAGTTTAGTGTTATCAGTGATTGATAACCCTAGAATTATTGCTCTCATTCCGACGTTCGCGGCGATATGTAACATGTGCGGCGCAATGGATGTAATCGGCATTTTCGCATGTAGGCGGGCTTGAAGCATGTTTGCGTGTGGGGGCGGGGGGCGTTAATTATTTTTTTTATTATTGCTTTGATTTTTTATTTTTTTACTTTTTTTGTAACACATTTTTTTAAACCTTTTTTTTTTCCACTGAACTTTATTGCGATTACATAGGGAGCAAGCAAGCTGCCTATGTGATAGCCAATTTGCAGTGACAGGTCCTCTTTATGGAGACATCAGGGGTCTTAAGACCCCAAATGTCACCTAGGGACCCCCAGAGAAGCTGATGAAGCAGAGACCTGCTTCACCAGCTTCTCTCCGGTTTCTTTACCAGAGAGTGACACTGAATGCAGGCAGTGATGTAATACACATAACTGCCTGCATTCAGAAGAGCAGAGGAGATCAAACGGAGCTTGTGTACTGAGCTCCGTTTGATCTCCGGCCGCAGAGCTGCTGTGCTGGTCCCGGGCTCACACTGGGAACAGCAGAGCCCGGGATCGGCAGCAGCGACGGAGAGGGGGGCCTCCACACCCGACCGGATATTACAAGCGATCGGGCGTCTCTACAGACGCCCGAACGCTTGTATGTAAACAGCCATCGCTGGCTGTTTACATTCAAAGCCGGTTTCCCGCTTGTGCCCAACACCTAGCGGCGGGCACGTGCGGAGCGGGATAGGACGCCTAAAGACGCCCACCCGCCCTCAAGAAGCCGCTGTCCGGCCGTTTAATTACAACGGCCGGACAGCAGGTAGTTAATGTACCCAACCAATGTAGGGGACACTAAAACATGGATCTAGGACTTGAGACCAGAACGTATTAAGATGTGAGAAAATTAAAAGTTTGTCTTCTCCATAACAGATACAAATCCTGGAGCACCTCAGCTTGTGTAGGTGAGAATTCTAGGTGACAGAAATATATAATTTATGACCCAGAGTTTTAGCAAATAATGTTTAAAGGTCTGAATATACCCCTATAGATTTTTTTTTAATGTTTTGATTATTATAAATAATCAGCATTTCATGTCAATACATGTGGACATATTAAGGGGAATTTGATAACATACTACAATTCTTTAAACTGCTTTAAAACTGTCAGTTTACTGTATTTTCCAGTTTTTGACTTTACAAGTGGCTGCATTCTGGTGGCTGATTAAACTTGTGGGTGGTAGATTGCTTGCAATCATATTTGTCATCCTCAATGAGTGGAAAGTGGTTGAAATTGCCATGTCTATGATCACACGTAATCATTTGAGCAATTAAATTTTTCAAACTGATTGATACATCCATAAACCAATAAGAACCAACAGCTAGACATTGAAACAACCTAAACTGTTGGTGATATGCTTCTTTAATCTATTAAGTTTACTTTTTGGTTGCAAACTAGTTGAATGTGGTAACAATTGCCATGTATGAGGCAAGCATAAGGGGTACTTGGCAAGGCCTGGAAGCAGTCTGGATGGGGAGGAGGGGCAGGTTCTCTACACTGTATACTAGGAAACTCATCCTTTTGATGAAAGTAAAAAAACGTTGCTCTATTGTGGAGCTCATACACAACATGATGCAAAATCATGTAATCACTTGCAATAGAAAAATATACAGTATACAGCACAGTGGCCAATTGGTTAGTATTGGCGAGTTTTGCCAGATGTTTGTGTGTTCTACATGCATTTTTACACACTTCCATAACATATTGGAAGGATAAATGGCTTCTGGTTTCTGGGCACAGTGTCTGGATGTGGTTATACACTGATGTACATTAAGCTTAGAAAAGATAGTAATGTGCATGGTTAGGACTAAGTTCACCCAACCCTGGGAATTAACTGTTGGCTGGAAGCAAGTTTGTGGTTTAACATATTTTCCACAAGAGCCCCTTGTTCTGCCAGAGCTAGAATTCTAAAGGTTCCAGCCAGGTAGATTTACACTTTATTTAAATCATTCCCTGCCCTATTGAACATAACACCATCCATAAATTTCCCCTGTAAACTGCAGCCACTTCTGGCAGTGTTATCTAAGCATCTAGTATTATATGTATGCATGGCCCACTTTGGCATTGAAAGCAAATACTACAGGTGAGTTTGAAGGATATATAATATACAGTATAAGCCTGATATACTGTAATTTTAGATTGGATTGGATTGCTTTATAAGAGGCTTTTCCGAGTTCAGCCTTGACAGACCAATATAAAACAGATTTGGACCCTACCTGCATGACAATCCTTTCAATGCTTGAAAGAGTGGAAACAGTTATACAATGACTACACACAAGCACAGATGCAGGATTTATGAAATAGGACTTTTTATATCGCCGAGTGGTATCTGCACAAGCATTGATCAGAAAAGGCAGTTGTCTATACTCCATACATATTTTAGTTGTCAGTATGGCCTATCTATCACATGATTACTAGTGATGGGTGAATGTTCTTGGGTTAAATTCGCCGGTACATTCAGTAAATGAGTCAGTAAATTCACAAACGGCAAACTTTATTGTAGACCACATTGAAGTTAATAGGAAGCAAATCTTGAAAATCAATTCTTACACTTTTCAAGGTTAATAGGCAAGGGCTTGCCAAACAAAGGGCATGGGGAGCTGGGAAGCGCCAGGGGGGACATGTTTCAGTGCAAAACAAAATGTTAATAAATACTGTTTAGTGGGGAGAGGGCCCTGTATTTTATGCCGCTTCAAAGGCAACATAAGAAAAGCACCAATGCTTCAAATTACACTCCTCAAAGATGCATTTAAGCTATATATGGTGTGACAGAACAGTGCAGTTCTTGAAAAACATTTTTTGACAAAGAAATAAAAAATGAGAGTTAATGTCAGAGACAACATCCAGAAATACAGAACAGACCCACTGTGCATCATTGAAGCATTTTAGTAGGCTTTAGTAGTGAAAGAGACAAGGCAATTTTTAGCAAGAAAGAAAAGAATACATTGGATTATGTTAGACAGCTAGAAACATAGCATAGGCATGCTGCACAGCAGGAGATGGCTATTCAGCAGATGCATGATGGAAAAAGGAATTGCCTAATTCTATCACTGTCATAGGGGGATAGAGGATGTGGGCCGTTGGTGCACTTAACAATCTGGTGATTTGACGTAAACTTGACCTCAGTGTGGTGATGTGCTGTAAAGGGCAGCTTTGCCTGTGTCACCAACAAGTTTTGGCTACAGAAATAAAATATACCTCACTCCAAAAAAAATTCACTAAACAGTAAACCCCAATCCTAAAACACTTTTTTTTTTATCAATTGTTTTCATTTCTTTTTTACTAGCCAACCTACTCTGGCAAAAAGATGTTGGGAGAGCTGACTTTTATGGGGAAGATGCTGGTACATTTGCAAATCCCCATTGTTGACCGTACAATGCCACCTGACCACAGTTCACATGTCATGCAATGCATTATGGGGGTTCGTTTTTAGCGCTTTGATAAACGTGGCCCTAAAGTCATCGCTCAGGCAAACAGTGAAAAACTAAGGTTTACAGCAAGCCCTGCATCGCCGCAAACTTGAACCTCATCTTTAATGATCAGCTTATATAGCTTCCCCCAGTTGTTATTTAATGGGAAGTGCTGTGAATAGGTAGTTGGGATAGAGTACTTGCTTATGAAGTATTTTGCTTATGTGTTGAATGTAATTACCATTAAATCACCCATGCAGCAAAGCATGCAATATCATAGCTGTAATCTTTGTCATTATAAAGTACTTCCTTACATACAGCCGTAACATTTTCCCTTGGGTTATATCATATTTATCCACAGATTGGTTTCTAAGACAAATGACATGCTTTTGTTACTGAATAGGCTCTCTAGATTTTCATTAAATATCTTTACTGTAATGTAAATATTATGACACAGAAACCTAAACATTTAGATTGAACTAATTATTAATGTACAGTTACCCATCTTTCCAGTGAAGACATCCGGCCACGTATTATAAATGGTGCCAAACCCTGACATTGCTTATGTACTGCAGTCCAATTAGTACTCATTAATACAGATCAGAAGACATCTCCTGATATGTGGCAAGTTGGCAGTATCTGAATAAGAATACAATTAATCAGCAAGGTTGTTTTTTTTACCATTGTCAATAGAGATAATTATGTCATTAATTCTTTGCAGTTGCATATATAGAATTTATGTGTGGGCTTATAATCTATGGGAATGGCATATCTTAATGTTGAGCAGGAAGGAAAACAGGAGGCACATGGCTTATTCAGCACATAAAAGAATATCTGGACTTTATTCATTTGTAAATATTTAGAATTCTAACAAATGCTATTAACAAGGAGTTAGAGGCGTCCGGGAACCAAAGCAGAATGTGTACAAATGTTGTTTATAAGGTATTCTAGATTTCTGTGTCCATTGTCTTTTAACTGTATAAATCCTGTCTTCTCTGATATAATTATGGGTGCATATGTGAAAGAAGGGAAAGATGAGGATGTAAAACAAAAAATCAACTCTTTTTTAAAACCCAAACCAATAGTTTTATTAAAATTAAGAAGCAATTTTGGAATTTTTACTGTACTCATTATACTGTACCTACAATGATGACCCACATTTGGAATTCATCGTGAGCTTTATTTTGAAATACTAGGGTCTTGTACTGTGTTAGCCATTGATCAGTGCAGTTTAGGTGCAACCTTTTTTTTTTATTTAAAGCCCATCTCCGCACAAACAAAAAAGTACCCTTGCAATGGGGCCACTCCTGCACTGCAAAGGTTTAGTGCTGGTTTTTATCTAGGGGCTGGAGTAAAGCTGTTACCTGATCCCTACTTTCTTGGCTCCTTCCAGACTGCTGAACTGGACCCTGCAGCCTCTTCTCCCATGGGTTTCAGCAGTCTACAAACCATGGGCATCATCATGTCTTATGCAGGTTTTATAGACCTGATACCTACTCCCCTGGCTACTTCCAGATTGCTAAACTGGTCCTGGCAGCCTCTTCTCCCCTAGCTTTCGGCAGTCTAAGAACCACGGATATCATCATGTTTAATGCAGGTTCCATAGACCTACATTAGATGTGAGGATGCAAAGGGACATTCCACCAGCTGGAGTAGAGGGGGTAAGTGTAGAGTGCTGACCAGCGATGGAGTGGGATTAAGGTAAGTAAATCTGCTTTACTCCAGTCTCTTACACAAAAATTAGCACTTAACCCTTGCCATGTCAGGTTAGCCCTACTGCTAACTTTTTTGTTTGCCCAGAAATGAGCTTTAAGGTATTAAAGAAGCAAGCATTTGGAAACTTACGTATGTAACTTCCTCAGCCATTATACCAAGGAAGGGATATAATGAGAGTTGTGGGGACGCACTGGGGTCCCAGCGTGCATTCTAGATTGCTGGGCCCCCAGTGCGTCCCAGCACCTTATTAGGAGGAGTTGGCTACCTCCAGGTACACCTTCACGCAATTTATCGACTTCATTAATATGCTCACACTTGGAGACTCGTATACATAGAGTTAGGACCACACTTTGCAGAGGTGCCTTGGCGCGGCAGTGTGGCTTCTACATATTTTTGGCCAAAAGTTTGTGCAACTAAAACCTCTGATTTTAACGCATACTGTTGACAGGGCAATTTGTTTGGTTGCAGGCTAGCTGGCAGGTGAAGCTGGGGATTTTTTGTGTTTTGTATTAATATAATGAGAGTCCCAAAACTTTGCATTGTTAATAACTTAAGTTAGCCAATAAAAGGTATCACTTAAACTACAGACATTTTGAATTAATTGATGGTTAACATGGTCCAAGACCCACTATACCTGTACTTTAAAATGTTGTCACTATGATTAAAAAGCGTTTATTAACATAAAGTTTGTTATAGGTTCTTTCTGCACCACTACAGTACTGAGTGAGTGTTGTATCATTAACACTAATCACATCACATGGTGAACAGGGATGCAACAGCAGTGGACGGAGTGGCATATTTGAACTTAAGTGCTACATATTCTTCATATTAAGTCAGAATGCTTTTGATTCCAGTCAATGCATTTTATTTTCAGGCATAGCAATATGTCAGTCATTGCAAGTAACAGATAAAGGATAAAAGGGTGGTTGAAGGGCCTGAAGACATTCTTTTGGAAGGTCAAGAGCACACAGTGTGGAAGAATGCAACATAATCATGCCTTAGGAAAAGCAATGACAGCTGTTAACCAGGCATTGTTCCTAATGCTCTGCTACATGCTCTACCTACTTCTGTATAGGCTGGTGTTTGGCTTGATATGGTCTAAAGATTCACTGTATGCAAAGATGACCGTTTGGAAAACAGCCATTGTATCAGCAAGCCTCCAAAGATAAGATGGTAAAAATAAGTTATTAAGAAGCTGACAAGAAGGCTTAAATTATTTAAAAGTATATTTTAGTATAATATGTATTTTATTTTTCACAATGTTTAACAGGGAAGTCAATTATAATATCAAGTTTGATACTTGTATTTAGTTAAAAGAAAGGTTCCTACATATTGGCAGAATCTGGTAACTTTGATAAATATACATTTACAGACTTCAGTAGGGCAAACAATTGTTCTTGGGTATCAGGCCACTGATTAAAAGGGTCTGTATAACTGTGATCATTTATTGAATGGAAAGTCTCAGATTTTGCTAATCCCGACCCATAAAGTGCTTCTCTCATGTACATGTTCTTCACTATTTACAGTTGAATATGCTACCTTGTACTGGTACAAGGTACATTATTAGGACATTATTCAAAGTTAACCGGTTTCCCAACCTTCCCAGGTGATATTTATCTCATCTTTTCTGTTGCATCCTATTGTGTAAGTGGTCCTAGCTAACAAACGCCCTACAAAATTAAATTGGAAGAGATGCATAGTTATGGTATTTGTTCAAATGTAATAGTGAATTGTGCCTGTTAGACATGCCAGGACAAGGTTTTGACACCTATAGCGAGGATGTCAAAGTGCACCCCCACCTCTGAGCTGAGATGGATGGGGCATGCACATTTACAATTACAGTGTCTAGGCTGGAACATGGTACAGAAAGGACAGCTGCTCTCCACTAGTCTTAGGGTAACCTCTTTACATGAAATGAGTGGGGTGGCAGGAGTATTGTGACATAGTTAATACTAGTGTTATTTAGATATTTTGAACATGGGGAAACAGAGCTAGGATTTAATTATGGTAAACAAAAATGTATTTTGGGCTAGCTCCATTCGTCCACCCAGCAAACTTCAGCCTATAATGGAGTATCACATTCTCTAATGCACCGAAACTAGAGAATATTCACCTCACAGGCATGAACCTGCTGCTACCCAGTATGACCTACTCTGGCAGGTGTTGCACGCAAGTTGAAGCCCATCGCAGAGGCTATGGCCAGGACGGCCATGGCCTAAGATGGCGCCAACTCCTAAACCCTGCGCAACATCTCATGATTCCTCTGCCTCTAGCAACGACCAAGATGATGGCCAAGCAGCAAGTGATACTAATCTCTGCAGTTGTCATTCTACCCTGCTGAAACAGTTTGATCATTTGCTGCAGAGAGCCCTCCAATTCACCTCCAAGCAAATCACTGACTGACTCCTGATAGAGATATGGGAGATTGGTCTAAGAACCGCTGTCCTGGAGGACAAATATGAGATACTCTCAAACATCATTGCTGAACATGAGAAATACCTTTATGTGCTGAGAGATGAAAAACTGTTACACTACAAATTGAAGACGCAAAGAATCGCTCAGGCCTTGTTCAAACTGAGTGTTTTTCCGCACGGATCTAGTCGCGTGGAAATGCACAAAACACACATTTCCATGCAAGTCAGTGGTGACTATTTACACCTTAGCGTTGCGTCACGCCTAAAGATGCAGGAGCTATTTTCAGGCGGATGCCATGCGGTTTTGGTCCCATAGACATATCTATGCAGGGAGAAACACACATTTTTAAAAGCAAACATTTGCAAAAACATGCAGAACAAATAGTGCGATAAATGCGTGAAAACACACGAAACTGATGGAGATTATAACAGAGAATAAGTAGTGTGCAGGAGCACATCACTAACCTCCACTCCACTACCACCAAGCTAGAGATTGAATTTTTATACAGGGCACTGTTTTGTCGAAGACCTGTAGGACCCCCAAGAGATGTTATAGTGAAACTCCTGTATTTCTACATAAAGATGTGTCTCTTTGAGATAGCATGAGAACAATCTTCTCACACGCCACTTTCTCGGGCAATGAATGTCAAGGGGCTGATATACTAAGGGTAAATAGACTGTTCACTTTGCAAGGGACATTTTCCCTTAGCTTAGTGAATGTGGTACAAATTCAAGGAAGGAAGGAATACTCAATCACGAGCAAGGAAAATAAAATAAAATCAAAACTATGCTTGCACATGATTGAATGGAAGTCAGCAGAGCATCTCTATGAAGGGGACTTCCCCTTTTGTTTACTTTTCTTGGCTGTCATTCCTGCTTATCTCTAAAGAAATCCCATTTGAGGCTTTCTGACCAGGGCCTTACCGATCCACTCACCCTCCAGCCTCATCTCCATGAGAAGAGAACCTGAGTTACTATATAGACATCAACTATATACTGTAGTATTGGGAGGATCGCTGGGCTGATAGCCTTAGCCTTAGGAAAGGGCAGCACTTTTGAAACGGAATTCTTGACAGCATCTGTATGCATGATACCAAAATCCAACTCAGATACTTCCCACTGGTCTAATTTTGGACCACTATCTCTGCTAAACAAAGATCTGAAACATTTGGTTAAAATTCTCACTACAAGACTAAATTCTATATTAGAAAGCCTTTTTGGGAAGGTTTAAGGTGGGCTTTATTCCCATTCCCCAGGCTAGTGATAACATCAATAGGCTACATTACTCCCCCCATATAACTCAGCAATGAGGTATACCTGTAATGCTACTTACTAGACATTAAGAAGGCTTTCGACTCACTATCACTACCGTACCTTTTTAATACCCTCCAATAATGGGGGTTTTATTCATTGGGTTTCCTCTTTATATTCCTCCCCTAAAGCCTTTGTCGGGTATTTAGGTTTCAAGTCAGCCTGTTTCCCATTTCTTGAGAGGTACAAGACAAGGCTGCCCTCCCTTTCCCTTCCTCTTTGTCCTGGCTATAGTGTCTTTCACACAAATAATATAAAGTAATGTGACTGTCTCCAGCCAGAAAAAAAGCTGGTACATTACACAAGCTGTTTTTCTATGGGGAGGATGCATTTCTACTCATCGCCAATCCCTTCACCATGATCAGGGCCAAATATATAAACATATATATATTTATGGATATATAAAAATATAAATATTGTAAAAACCAAGGCACTTAACATTTCCCTACCATTCTCAGTTGTCTTACTCCAATGGAATTAGGATGTGTTTAGGATCTTGCAGACCCAAGTTGAACAATTCATCTGGTGAAAATCACAAGACCAGGTTCTCAATGTGCACCATGTTTCTATTCCCCTTTTTAAAACACAATCTAGTAGCCTAGATCAGGGGTCAAAATTTCAAGTCCTGAGCTACTAGCCAGGCCTTAAGAGTTACTCGCCACCAGTTGACCACCTAACCCTGTTACACGTTTTATGCAAAATAAAGTTACAAAAATAAATATTAACAGCAACTTAAACAATATTTCCATAAAACGTCCTGCCCCCACATATAAAATAATACACCCCCTGTTCCGTGCCCCTCCCACATATAAAATATTACCCTCCCCCCGTTCCCTGCTCCCTCACACATAAAATAGGAATCCCCCCTGTTCCCCGCCCCCACACATAAAATAAGAATCCCCCTGTTCCCTAAAGGAGACGAGCAGGCAGGGGATGGTGTGGTTAGTACGGTCTGCAGACCTTACTAATCACTTGGTTTTCGACCCGGAGCTCAGTGAAGAGCTCCGGCTGAAAGAACGGAGAGCCCAGCAGGAGCAGCTGCTCCCACGAGTCAGGTACGCGGTCTGTGACCGCAAGCCTGACTGAATTTCCACTTGCCTGCACTGCATTTCCACTCGCCAAATGCGAGCAGGCGAGTGGAAGTTTTGAGCCCTGGCCTAGATTAACCATTTACCAAATAACATGCCATATTCGAAGTTTCTCTTTGGGTAGGTATAGAGTCTATTGATGTTGACCCTATAAAAATAGACAACATCCTCTGGTTTCCACCCAGTGAAAAGGCCTATAGGGCAAAACCAAATTACATTTGGTGGTTCTATCAAGTATTTGAGAGGGCTGATTTCCTAAATTTTACTCTTTTTTTATATCTACTAATCCAGCATTTTTATCCAATTTGGAATGTTAACCCTATGGTCCAACCAGTTTTAGAATTCTCAAACCACAATTGGTCTCAAAACTTTTCTAAATTTAAGGGAAAATTCTCCCAAGAAGCGATTTCAAAATGTCTAAAACTTAGATGACATTAGACAGCTTTCTAGGCCATCTCAGTCATGGGGAAATCTTTCACCTTTTTTACCTAAATGTTGAGATGACCCACATAGCTCTGACTTAATCTCAAGTACTCTCTTCTCATCCTTCCTGATCAACCCCCCTCCCCCTAACTCACCCGTTTCATATGTGGAAAAGTGCAAATGTGACTTGGGCTAATCTCTGGAAGAAAAAGTATGGCAGCAGATTTGGCTGATCTCCAAGTGTAGCTTTGTGTATTAAGGTGCAATGGAAATAAACTTTATGCTTTTACTGAGGTGGTACTTAGATTTGTATTGCCACCAATGTACTGCACTATTCCCCATTGTGCTTTCCTGGATGTACTGACCCAGGTTCTTATCTGTACTTCCGATGGCAGTGCCCAGTAGTTTCTAACTTCTGGACTTGGGTGTCTCAGATTATATCCATACATTTGTAGCCCCTGCACAGTTGCTACATTGATAGAGCACTCTTTTCAGTAAAGAGTTAATTATTACCATCAGGACTTGTATGATAGAGAGACTTATGGGATCTGTAGTGTTTGGAGAGGAAGAGACAATGTTACCTTGCACAGAACAAGCTACAACTCCCAGGGGGCTTTTACAACCTGGTGGAGGTGTGGACTGAGCCCTCTCTGAGAGCGCAGGCAGAACGGCTGAGACTCTAGAAGTGACAAGACCTGTGGATGAGGACTGTCTGATTTATCACTCCAGGGAGAGAGAGAGACCTGATAGTGGTAACCGCTGTAGTTACTGAGAGATAACTGTGAGCACTGTTGAGGGGACTGCCCAAACTTCTGTACAGCAAATACCAATTCTGCTGCTGTGGAAAATTTGCCCGCTGTATCATAGACAGACACTGCTGCCTCTACAAACAAACAGACGCTGCCGGGACCACGTGGCTGTTGTTAGAGGGAGACAGTTCAGCCAAACTGCGGACAAAGCCTGGGGAACAGCCGACTGGAGAGGGAGATGCCTCTTTCCTTGGGCCAGGGTTGGAATTGCCATTCAGGTCGATCCTCTGCAGGAATGATGAGAGGCCATCGGTCATTTGTGTTATCGAAGTTAAATTATCTTCACAAACAAGACCTTGGGCCCCAACGCCAGCTAGCATAGTTAAATGCAATTGGCCAGTAGGTTAGAGACCTGGGTATATTTGGACTGAGACTTCATCTTCACTGTTTGCTATAATCTGACATAGTTATTTCTTATCAGTTTAGTACTGCCTATGGTTGAGATTAGACAGCCATAGTAAAACGTCTATGAAAAGAAACCCACAAGGTGTGTTAGTGTACTGTAGATCTAGTCTGGGCAATTTATTCTGGTGTGGGACAGAAGAACCTGACATATACTATGGCTCCTTTAGGGGTGAGTGCTACACGTTTTTGAAGCCATCATCTAAAGCAGGGGTGCCCATAAGGTAGATCGTGATCTACCAGTAGCTCTCAAAGCTGATGCTGGTAGATCAGGAAGGGTGTGAATGGCGGCCCCTTTATTCCATTTTGGTATATTTATTTCGCTGTGCACACATGATTACCTATTAGCCTGAGATTGCTGAGCCAAGCTCCCTGACACCTTTCTGGTGAATTCTGGTGGTTGAAGTGCTATGTATTACATCAAAGAATATTAGTTTACACAGCCTGTTGCACTGCACTGTTTGCAAAATACAGCAAGGTGAGCCAGGAGGATGAGCAAGGAGAGACAGCCAGGAGAGAGAGAGAGAGAGGAGAGACAGCCAGGGGAGAGAGCAAGGAGAGACAGCCAAGAGAGCGAAGAGAGACAGCCAGGAGAGAGAGAGAGCGAGGGAGGTTTTTTTTTCCGTTGGTAGATCTCATGTAGCTCGTCATTTGAAAAGTAGATCTCAACACAAAGAATTGTGGGCACCCCTGATCTAAAGACACATCCATTGCACTCCTATACAACAAAAAACCTCACGCTATCACCCCATTTCAGTTTAAGCTTCTATTATATGAAGTCATGGCTGCAAAGCAAAAAGTCACACTTTTCCTAGAAGTCACCAAGTCTCAGTTTCCACAAATTGAAAAGGTGAATCACTTGGACCATGGGGGACCTATTTTCTACCACTCATTGGCTTTTATAATTAAAGTTGAGCTTGGATGATTGCTCTATGACCTCCTTTCTGGTCATACACCATCCCCTCTCATCCTCTCTATTCCTTCCTTCCCCCTCTTCCTTCTCTACCCTTTTTTTCTCTCTACTACTTTTCTTGAACTGACTCTAATATCCATGATGTCTTTATGTTCTGCTTTATCCGTGTCTTGCATATGCACTAAGTCCTAGTGATTGCTCCTTATCATGCATCTGTATACCTTGAAAATTTCAATAAACATTCATTAAAAAAAATTCAGCAAGAACCACTACAGGGATCTGTGGGCTGTGGGTAAAAAGATTACAAAGTCCTGAGGATGTCCTGCTGCACTCCTTAACGAAGAACCCCTGGAGGTGGGTGCTTAAGTGACTGCAGATGGCACCGCAGATATCAAACGTAGAACAAAATGTCACCAGCACACCAGACAATGTGGTCGAGTGTGCGTTCTTTATTGACTCACGTTGTCACATTGAAGCAACGTTTCGGGGCCGCGCCGGGTCCCCTCCATCAAACACAGTATGACTGATAAAGGGGTCCCTGCGGGGCCCCGAAACATTGCTTCAATGTGACAATATGCGTCAATAAAGGACAAACACTCGACCACATTGGTGTGCTGGTAAAATTTTGTTCTACGTTCTAAAAAGATGACAAGTCCCATTTGCCACAGTGGCAGAGGCACTCGCAGATCATGCTGGCAGAAGTGCAGTGATGTCACCACACTTGTACATTGGTTACTTCTGCCATCCCTATAATGGGGTAAAAAAATGCAGGCATCTGCAACACATTGATCATGGCTGCAATGGTCTGTAGCATTGAATGCAAAAAAAATTATAAATCCAAATTTTTATGAATTGCATTTGTTTTTATTTTTTAAAGGTAGACTATACCTTTAATCCAGGTAACTACTTGAAATCCCCAGTAGTACAGAACCTACAGCAGGGAGAATATGGTAGTAGTCTGGCTGCCTGAAGTTGTTAATTACTCGATGGAGTAGTCTTCATCCTTTGAAATCTCATGCAACACTTTTACCCACATTCTGTATCACAGTGCTATCATACACGCATTGCACGACTCAGTGCTATAGTGGACATTAGCATGCACAAGGATGCAGTTGAGGGCATTCTCATTCTGCTAAATATTGCTGAAGCTCTGAGCGTCACTGCATTGACCTAAACCTCCCTGATAACCTTCACTGCCTGTGTCAATAGATCTTTACTTTATTTGAAACATTAAATGTGATAATAATAATTTCTATTAAAAAAACATGTAAATGTCCAAAAGTTAATGTGCAAAAACATATTGTGTAGGATTTCCTTTTACCTGTTCCATCTTATCATTGACATTGAATCATTTGTGCTTTTATGTTGGAAAAAAATATGTTTATAGAATAGTTTAATTATAATGTCACAGCGGATTCATTAGCATGACAGCTGTCACTGCAAACAGGCTGAGAGGAAGCTTCTCTAAACCCCTGGGGTCATGGTAATTGATGTAGTGAACAGAATGCTCTATTTACTAAACAATGGGACGGGTCTCTATTGTGACCTAGCCAGAGCAATGACTACATGCAGGGAATCAATAACAGCTGAATTTCCCTCTGCGATCACTTTGATTGAAAAGCTTTAACCTCTGCCATGTGCATATTGCTTTTCAATAAGTGTGATGATATAATTGGAAAGGGCTCTGAGGAATACACTTTGGACTTGATGATACAGCTTCTCTTTACCAGGATGCATAAGGATCTATGCATAAGGATCTATATTTTCAACATTTTAAAATGCAAAAAAGGAATAGCAAACAAGAAAAATAGAAGTAAGAGCTGATCATAGTGATCTATGATCTCTAAGAGAAAGATTAAAGAAAACTTATTATGAGAAAAGCATTGGGGGCTGCCTTTGACCTATCCTAAAATTTGTAGGTGCTCAGTCGTCATGCCAACCTGAAATATTATTATTATTACATAGTATTTATATAGCGCCAACAGTTTACGCAGCGCTTTACAATATAAAGAAGACATCACAATCACAATACAATTCAAGACAAGATGGTAAGGAGGGCCCTGCCCCCGAGGGATTACAATCTAAAAGAGGAGGGGGAAATGATACATGAGGAGGTAGCTGTGTGGGGATGAATTATTTGAGAATGTGATGGTTCAGTGGTTAGGTTGAGGTGGGATAGGCTTCCCTGATGAGATGAGTCTTTAGGGAACACCTAAAGGCAGTCAAGGTGGGAGATAGACGGACAGGTTGGGGTAATACTTTGAGTCACTGATCTGGGACAAGTAGGCTGATAGGAACTTTTGACTTCACGGCTTTCCTGATATGAATACTCATTGTGCATTCATGGCTCGAAATCATTGAAGCCACAGGGTCACCCTACCAGCCAGTCAACTAACATTTTCAGAGGTAGGTCAGCAATTGCATATTTGGCTCATGACAGGTTTCATTTAGGATAATTTAAATACTGATACTATATGCACATCAGCTGAAATGATATATAACCTCCATTAATACATACATTTTCTAAAAGAAGTTTACATTGTTTACTGTTAGATAAAATATTTAATTTACAATAAATATCTGACTATAATATACTTTGAAAACAAAATTAAAACGAGAGTAAGATGTGACCATGATGCAATTAAAATAACATGTTAAGTTGTATAATAAAATTAAATAAAGATCCCCTGGACCATGGCACAAAGGGTTTATTTTACTAACATGAAAAGTGTGGTGAATTGCATAATAAGTGAGGTAGGCATCAACAGCCAGTCATGTGCAGAGGAATTTTTTTTAAAAAGAGCTTGTTTTGAAAATGATTGGATGTCTGCAGTGAACACAGGTCACTTCACACTTTAACAAATCAGGCCCAGAATTTGAAATTGCAAATGAAACGTGAGCTGTGACCCTTACTTTACTGTTGAGCAGAATTACCATTCCAAGATTGTCTAATTTGTATTATTTTTGTATTGTTTGCATTATTATCACATTTAAAAAAAGAAATTGTAAAATGTTCTATTAGACAACACTGAGACCCATATGCATATGGTATAAAACTAATTGTTTTATATTGGGGAAGGGAAGAGGGTTGAAAGTTAGAGGTATACTTTTCCAGGTAAATTATGTCTTACAGCTGATTTGTGTGCACTTGAAATGCATTTTTTAAAGCCCACTTTGTGTTCAAACCAGCTAAATATATACCAGAAGCATCAAAACAGAAGCTGTGCAATGTTCTATAGCAGGGGTAGCCAAACTCCGGCCCTCCAGCTGTGGTGAAACTACAAATCCCATGATGCATCTCTATCCGGGAGTCATGTCTGTGGCTGTGAGAATCTTGCAATGCCTCATGGGATTTGCAGTTCCACCACAGCTGGAGGGCCGGAGTTTGGCTACCCCTGTTCTATAGTATATAGAGTATACTCAGCCACATGCTGAGTAGAATATCCTGTGTTCTGCTGTAATGTTGCAGAGAAGCCCTCTTTCTTTGTGTGTGAATGCAGTGGTCTCTTTGCAGAGTTCTGGCAAACACCCGGCTGAGTCAGAGCTGGAGCTCTCCAATCATCAGTAAGTGTGAGATTTTCTTGCTATGGGTCTAACTCAAGAAGGGGCATGTCAAAGCTATGCAGAGAGATCACTCATATTGTAAGACTTTGCACACCTGTTTACCTGATTTAAACTGAGAGTCTAGTTGAGCTTTAGCAGAAGTTCTAGAATCGCTTATACATATAGATTGAAAAAAACTATTGGATACCTTTTGCAGTGCAATTTTGCAAAATACATATGGCCCTTCTCTTGGATTAAAGCCTGGATTCAACTGTCAAACAAAGGATTTGAGCAATACTTATTTTGTATAAATGTTGCAAATCTTGTGTTTTAATTTTCTTAATTTTTCATAAGGTAAAGGCTGATGTAGCGATGTGGAAAATATATT
This sequence comes from Nanorana parkeri, assembly GCF_000935625.1. Classification (NCBI taxonomy): domain Eukaryota; kingdom Metazoa; phylum Chordata; class Amphibia; order Anura; family Dicroglossidae; genus Nanorana; species Nanorana parkeri. The sequence goes on from NW_017306678.1 coordinate 1,043,486, forward strand.
TTGTCAAACAAAAAAAAACCTGCTACAATCTATAGTAATATCATATATTTTCATTATCTATGAGGAATGTTAAGTACTTAAAAATACAATTTTTTTTAAATGTTAATAAGAATGACAAATTTGTACACTTTCAAAGAAAGAAAAATCAAGATAGAATGAACTCCCATTCAGCAAGAAAACATTTGTATTTTCATTTTGGGTAGAGTAGGAAATTGTTAATACTCCTGCCAGTTTTTTTTCTGCCCCATTGGGGGGATTTCCCATTACTTGTTGCTTATACACAACAGGATGTAAGAGGAGATCTCTCCAGAGTGATTTAAATATCCCTTTAAACAGTTGTTACTGGAATAAGTGCCCTCCTTCCACTCGTTTTTTGTTTTCAAAACAACTTAAAATGTTGGAATTCCTCCCTCTTTCAGACAATGGTATCCAGGACACATGGGGGTTGATTTACTAACCTTTTAAACACACCACGAACGTGTATACACCTCTGTAGTGTGTTCCCTCCCAGCATGATCTATGGGAGGAACCGGAACACCTTTGTAGTGTGTACACACCCAGCAGGTGTGTTGTGCAAAGACCTGCAATGAATTGCAAGGTAATGTGGTGTAAATTAGCTCTATGTTATGTTGCTTGCGTTGATGAATGCAAGGAATGTAAATGCATGAGCTAACCATTTTTGTCTAAACTGTGAAGCAGCATTATATATGCATCATGTGCATGATTTTTCCATATATGGCATTAGTGGAAATATGCTTTTAGAGACTTTTTGGTTGATAAATACGTTTTGCTGTGTGAAAATCACACACACCTGGTGTGTGTGTGTGTTTAGGTTAGTAAATCACCCCCATGGAGTGTGAATCTCCCCACTGGGGGCACCGACCACAATACCAACCTAACAGAAGCTCTAGCTTAAAAAGTTTTGACTTTAGATACGATTTAATGTAGGGTTGGGTAGTTTCTTACTAGTGTTACACTGCCTTTTCGGTGCAATGGAATTGTAGACTGACTGCCAAATATTGTGATATATGTAATTAAATTTAAATTTGGAAAATGATTGTTTGCAAATACAATTTTAAAATTTTGCTCTTTTCTATTCAATCACATGCACGGCAACAGAAACAAATTAAATACTTGGAACAGCTCAATCAATATGTCTGTTAATCATCTAAACATCATTTCATCTGCAATATTCAGCCAATACAATCACAGATGCAAATACGATTATGAACAGGTAATTTGATAAATTGAGGTATTTTCAGTTAAGATTCACTTGATGCTGGAATAAGTCATTTGGAAAACTATTCATTGTTCTTCTTTCAGCTCCAGGCTGAGCTACCTTATATACTTGTAATATAAAGTGGTCTAATGTGCTTTTCTCATGCATGTCTTCATTTTTATGTAACTTCTTGAAGGAAATCTTTCAGAAGCTGACATTGCTGACATATATTAAAAAGAAGATGCTGGCTCCTAGGCTGCACTATTGATGCTAATGAGCCACTGACACAGAACAAACATACAAGTGAAATCTGGAAAGTGTGAACTTATTAGTCTTGCAGGCTTTTCCCAAATTGGTAACTAGCTAGGAAGTGAGGCCAGAAAATATATGTGGTATCGGATGTCTGAGCTTAAGGAGAACTATAAAAGAACTGTACATTTTAAAAACTATTTTCTTAAAGTGTAGGTCAAGCCAAAACCTTTTTTTTGTTCTTTTGGATAAAGTAGGGAAGAATAAGAACCCCTGCCAGGTTTTAACTATTGTACAGGGCTCTGGTAGGGAGATTTACCCTTACTTCCTATCCTGTTTCACCAGACAAGGAGTGAAGCGAAATTTGCAACAGGGACACAGACAGAAATACTAATTTTCCAAAGATCTAGGCACTAGATCCTGGGCTTATTCAATTTCGTTATCACATAAAGGAATCTAATTGTTAAAGCTCAATGACTCTGGTTAGCTGGCTCTCATGTGACTAGGGCCCTCATTGGGCACTTCAGGTAGAGTCCTAAAAAAGGGAAAGAAACCGTCTGTGTTGAGGTTGGAGAGTCTTCTTAAATTATTGTTTTGCAAAACATTGTCAGCAGTATACGAAGTTAGGGTAACTCTCTGTTGCAGAGCTCCATATAGCAGTAAAAGCCGATAAGGATTTTAATCCATCCACAATCCAATGAAAACAGAAAAGAAGTTTTGGCTGCACATAGATGAAAAAAGCCAGCTATGGCAGCTCTTCTATTCATATTAGATGCTATTCCGCAAACAGTACCTGTGCAAACATACCCATAAAGTATCCTTTTACAAACAGTTTATTGAGAGAACACAGTATAAGGCATAATACAAGCAATAAAAGGATAAAACTGAGGTGATAACAACTAGTACTAAGAGTACAGTACATGGCAATCCAAGTGTGCAGGTAAAATACAACCGTGAATGCCAAAGAATCTGCGTTAGATCCCTTGAACGGGTGTACAAATTCTTATATATAAAATACATAGAGGCGAAAATTATAGGATCCATAGCGAAGGTTGTCGTAAGCCTATATCCCTTAAAGTATTCTTTGGCACCTTGCTACATATCAGTAAATAATCATTTTAGTTAGTCATAGGAAAAATACTGTCCTAAATTTTTTTTAAAAAGCACTGTATCCTTTTAAAGCTCTCAAAATTGATTGTAAAACATAAATCGTACTAATATGAACTTTTAAAGTAAAAAAAAAAAAAATGGTACTTAAAGAGGAACTTTACCATTATCTTTAAAATGACAAAATGACAACAGAAGACATCTTTAGACATGTTTAGTAATGGCATTCTACAAAGCAATACATATAGATATAAATACAAAAAAGAAATAAACGGGGCTTTGTAGGTGACTCGTAAACAATGCAGTTAGACATAATGTCACATGACTCATTCTTGTATAGTAAAATTCATATTTAATAACATAATTTCATGATTGACAAAAAGTTGCATATAAAAGACATACCACACATATAAAAACAGGACCATTAGACATATAAACAGCATGTCACCTCTAGGAATCCGTACAGATTGATATTGTGCAAAATAGCAATAATTAACACTCTTGATTTCATTGTAAATTCATAATAAATTAGATCAGTCAATATATAATTTTTAAGATCAGTCAACATTTATATATTTTCATATATCTTACTAAGGGCAGATTCATCCATCTCCCTTTATTCCTGGTACTCTGGCACATGTGAATAGGCCTCCTAGTTCATCATCTTCATCATCTCAGGGGGCATACAAAATGCCTTTTACCTGAGATGTTGTGAGATTTTGCAGTTCACAGATGAGAATTCCCAGCAATGCACTGCTGCTGTAACCTTCCCATGATGCATCTCTTAGGCAGAGGCTACATTACTAATGCCTAAGAGGACTAGTAAGTGGAGAACAGTAATTGTAAGTAAAAGAGATATATGTTTATTTAACTAATCAATGTAAGATGATTTCATGTCAGCATGCAGAGCTGAATGCTGTTGTGATTTTTAGTGAAAGGGGTAAAGGCCCACTTTAATGAGTGAATAGATGTATGCACTCATTAAAGTGGGCCTTTACCCCCTTCAACTAAAAATAGGTATCTGTATGAAAATACTATAGTGCAAAAAGTGTTAAGGGTATTGGGGTAATTTGTGAGTAAAAGAACATTATCCACACCATCAGCACATTAAATTGGATTCCTCTAGGAGGCCATGACAGGGAAATCACAAACTGTCATGGCCAAATGATTCAAATGTACATGACTTTCCACTTAGAACAAACAAACATGCCAACAAAGGCAGAGATGTATTTACAGCAATAAACAGTTTTAAATGCTAAATGTTCTAACAGTCGGTATGCTGGTGAACAGCAAATTTCTGCACTGTGCATGCCTGTGGCTAGCAAGTAATTAACACTTACTGGGGTTTTCACAAGAGGGTGAAGAGTTTGGAGAAGGCAGGAGAAGTGAACAATCTAGGCCAAAATATCTAATTTGGAAACATTCTCCAATTCAGCTCACTTCCCAGTTCAGCTATGTTGTCCTAGATTGTTCACTTCTCCTGACTTCTCCAAACTCTACACCCTTTTGTGAATAACCTGTTAGTGAACACAAGCTTACAAAGGCAAGTCAGGATTCAGAAGGGGTTTTGTTACTTTTTACTGAATAAGGTTGCTAAAGTTCTTTTGGTGGGGAATTGCAACATTTGTTTCTTTTTTTTGGAATGAGGTTGCTAGAACCTATTTAGGAGGGAGTGGTGACAGTAAGCTAAATTTAAACTGTCGAGACCAGACAGAAAGGCCAGGTTGGAAAGATTTTTCCTAATTTCTTATCCTGTGTCACCTGGACAGAAAACGGGGATTAGGATTAGTTCACACCATATGCAGTGCGTTCCGGTCCGATTCTGTCCGGAATGCACTGCATCGCATTCCGGCCGGCTCACTTTTTTTGTGGGGCAGGAGGGGGCGTGGCGGCCCATTGAAGTGAATGGCACCAAAGCCACGCCCTCCGGCCGCAATGCGTTTGCCCGCATCGGATCGTAAGGCACATTGTGAACCGAAAGGATCGGGCAGGCCGAAGAGAGCCGAAGGATAAGCCAAAGCTACGGCTGGATCCTTCGGCTCCTTCGTGAATAACGCCATTAGACTAGAACCCTAGTCATTTTGTATTATGTATGTGTCCCTGCTCAAGATATTTCCACATTTCCTATCCTGGTGACAGGATTGCCACCAAACAGGAAGTGAGCAGAAATCTCCTCAACCAGGTCAAAGACCACAATAAAACCTGAGAAAGGTTCTTACCTTCCCTACTCTATGTAAAATTAAAAATACTGCCAGGTGATACATTTTACATTTATGTTGACAAAGTTTGGCAAGGGCAGTGGAGTGTAATTAAACTTTTGGAGACTGAGTAAAGAGGATCACACGTCCAGAAGCCAAAGGGGAAATTTGTATTTTGAAAATGAAAGAAAACCTACTGACAGCATGTGGTTACACCAGTGGACAGCCTGACAGACTCCTGTCAATGGAAAGACCAGGCGGACCGGGCTACACATTTTTGAAATACAAAGTAAAAAATCTATTAATTGAAAAATCAATATATATTGCTAATCCAAGATCTACTGCCAGAGCACATCAATACCACAAAAATCATGGTTTTGTAGCTTGCCTATTCTTTGGAAAAAAAATTATATTGCTGAAAAAAGATGCAATGACAGGGAGAATCAACAAGACCACAGAAGAGCATCAGGGACCTCTATATAACTTTTATGGCCTGACTAAGGGCACACCTAGTAAGATAGAAAGGACTACTCCATGGAAATGTTATAAATGCATGACAGAAAAAAAAAACAATGACCGGTATCATTTGCCTAATTTCAGACACTTATTTCTTTGATATTTATAAGTCCTCCTTCATTCAAACCAAACAGGATTCACAGATTTTAGTTTGCCTCCCCAAACTTAGGTGCATCTTGATATTTTGAGTCAATTTAAAATATAATCAGGTGACTTACTAGACATACACTCCATAATGACTGCATAATCACCATGTCTGGGTCTGAATGGCTATTCCTACCTTGCTTGGTTCCTGTGTTCCCATGTGTTGTAGTTCCTGTGTGCTGATATCCTACCTTGTTTGTACTCTTTCCCCCGCTATCTCTGTGCTCTCTTCTGTGTGCCTGTACCTAGTACCTTCTCCTGTACAGATATCACTGCTTGCCCTAGGCTCCGGCCTATTCAGGCTCCCTATGTGTGCTGTGATTCTCTGTGCTCCCTGTGATATCCTGCTATCCTGCTAGTGGTGGGTTTTCCTCCCCTATGTGAGCCCCTGCACCTGTCCTTGTGTGTGTCTGTTCTCTTGTGTGGCTGCTTGTGCCTCGCTCTTCGGTTTATCCTGATTACCTCTATGTTGTGGTTTGCATCTTGCTCCAGCTTCCTGTGGTCCTTTTGCTCTGCACTATCGTGCATCTCCCTCCTTCTCTTGTGCATTCCCCTCTGCTGTTCCTGTTTATCTCTTGCCTCTGTGGGTACACCTGTTGTCTGTTCCCTTCTGTTACCTGCTCCCTGTGCCACGCATGTTCCCTGTGTCTTCCCTCTAGTGCCTGATTCCTGCTGTATCCTGTATGCACCGTCTTGTCCCCTGTGCTGTGGTCCCTGAGTACCCGCTGGCAATGTGCCTGCACGGGTGTGTCAGAGAGCCGCAACCTGGGAGCTGCCCCGCAGCTCAACATCCACACCATCAGTGGCTCTGAGTAAGACCAGGTAGCTCCTTAGATCCTGCGACTCTGGCACACCTGCGTTTGTTGTGCGGTCTCACTGTCCCTGCATCTTCAGAGACCCGTATTCCTGACATTCCTAATTCAGCCCATATATACTGCTCCCCAAGACCCAGAGTTTACGATTCCAGGTGCTCCAGTGCCCTAATCGTGACAAAGATGATATACCCTCACCCTTTTTTTCTTCTATTTTGCAAAGTGTTTTCCCTTGAATCGCTAGTAAACACTAATGGAACTATTTATTTCTTCTGTGCAGCCTAAATTGAAGACATGGCATATAAAAAGCTTTGGACATTAGCAAGTTTTATTTTAGCCAGTAATGTAAATGTCCAAGTAGCTCTTTTTCTTTCCAGCAACCAATAATATAGCATAATTCTTTTTTCTGTACATGACTTTAACCTACTAGTGGAGAACTTTCTGCTCTTTGCTCTGGTGGCTAGTAACACTGGAGCTTCTGCAATTTTGTGGGTTTGTTTGGCTGTTGGACGGGACTTTGGGGTTCTTTTTATGGTTTTTAATCTTGTAATTTTAGTTGACAAAATTCTGAAAAAAATAGCACAATATTAGTCATAAAACAAAATAAAAAACAGAATATGCCTGAAGACATCTGCTTCAAAAGCTTCAGCCTAATCTGGGTCAAATGTTGAATTTGACAAATTGTTCTTTGCCTACCTAGTCAGGAAGATCTTCATGACAGTGAGACTTCCCATTAAGCAAGTGACACAAACACTGCATTTTTAAGTTAGTTTTAATTGGTGGGCTTTATGACCTGGGAAGTGCTTGGTTTCTGAGTCTAACCAGAATTCTGGTCCCTATGGATTCTGGTGTCTATGCATCATACACCTTGCCTAGGTGATCAAAACATCAGTAAGCAGCTTTCTAGTTCAAATCTCAAGTACCTAGCCAAAATAGCCAGTCATCTATCTGGAACCACCAGGAGTAGATTGTGTGAGTGTAGGACAGTCCTGAGAGAGGTCACCCCATTGGACTACGTCGGTCATATATGTCTTGCATACATTTCTTTGCTCAGAGTTGATAAAAAAAGCTCTTTCAGAGATATCCAGTAAGTTTACTGAATATTTTCCTAGCTATATTCTCTTCAATGGAAAAGGCATAATGAATTGGTGTAATTGTTATATTTCAGAAGGATTTTCATTGTTGAAATAGTAAACTGTAGTTTGCTTTCATTAGATTTTTTTCAGCGTTATTTTTGTATATGGGAGTATGTATCTTAATCTTCATTTCTCTCCTAGCAGGTGAAGAGTTGGGTAAGTAAAACATTTAACACCCATCACTACCTCAACACAGGCTGTACAAAATGACCTATTTCTCTGCACACTATTAAGGATATGCTATACTGAGACTGGGAGAAGAGGGCCATCATTGGGAGCCCACCAAGTGTGCTGACAAGAAATATATTAATGGAAGGAGAGAGCAGATTGAGTCAAAGGACGACCTAACCCTTGTGATGCTGTTCCTTCACTGTCCAATCATAGGAGATGACCTAACTAACTGCAGTGGAGAAAAAGTAAGGTCGCAAATTTGCCTGATGGTTAGCTATATCTCAGGACTGGATAGCCAGGAATACAACATTTTTAGCAGGTAAAACAGCTCCTATATATGTTTTTGGCTATATATTTAATTGTCTGCCTGTAATTAAGTTTGAAGGATAGGGACAGTTACGCTTCAAAAGTTTAAATAAAAATAAACCATGTACTGATAAAACACATTGGTTGCCATTGCTGACCTCTATCTACAAATGCTAGTTTCCTAGTTGTCATGCATGTTATGTCTATCTAAATCACTGACCTGATGTAAGTATGCAAATTAGGACCTCTGACAAGTGCAACAAATGTCCCTGATCATTGAATCAGAAAATACTGAAGCCCGTGGATCAGCATGACTGCCAAATAACAAGCATTTTCAAAAGGAGAAAAGCAATAGTTACCTATGTATTTCTCCCAAGGTTGTTTACATTTATTGCATAATGTAACATTATGTAAAAATGATTTCTTTATGAAAGAAAAACCGAAATGAGTGTAATGTTTGAACAAAGCCAAGTGATTTTGTGGCACACCTTGTTTAGTTTATGTAGCTGATGTGTAAAACTGGAATTAACTAATATGAGCATGTTGCACAACCACATAGGCAACTTCTGACTATATGGTAAAGTTTGCATATGATGGGAGGTTTTAAAAATATTAAAGGCAAGAACATTACTGGAATATGTCAGCAACAAATATAGAAGTATAACATTAAAATTACTGTATTTTGTTGCAACAAAACGTCAGCAAAATTCTGCCAAATCAATTTTCGCCTTGTTTCTTTTTTTTACCTTGGATCTTTATATATAAGGTATGTGATCATTTGCTGAATTGATAAATGTTAAAAAAATTATAAAGAAGTTATAAAGTAAAAAAACAAATTATATTGAGATTGCTATCCCTAAAAATTCTGTGCAATAGTCTCCTCCGTGGAAAGAGTCAAGGAAAGCCTCTGGCATCAAGAAAAGTTATGTCTCTAAAAAAATAGCCAAAGGCTCTATGCAACTTCTGAAGAACACCTACACATGTACCTTCCTTGAACACCATTTTGTTACAAAACATTCTCATAGCTGTGTATCTGTTGAGTGAGATCAAAATTACTGCTACCTCTGACAACTAGTATCAGGAGATTAGAGTGAGATTTGGTAACATCACTACTGTGTTGCTCACTGTTCTTCTTGTTAGAGATTCTGATATGAGTAAAGAAAAACCTTGCCTCTGCCAAGATGGCTACTTCCATACAGACACAGTGTAGAACAATGAATGGTAAGTCAGTAATGGACAAAACATCAGTTGCAGGGAGACCACAGCTATTATTGGCAACTAGTTATTTGACCTGTGCTTGCCTTGGACACGCTTTCCACAGTACAATCCCTTTTTATTACAGATTCCCATGTTCATCTTCCGACCTATGGGCTCTCATGACACTATGCTATCATGTGCATTGTGTGGCTTCACACAGTTCTTGTTCATAGAAAGTCCGTGTGTTGATCTTTACGTGGAGCTTATCAAAGCCCTTCACAACCAGAAATTTGTAGAGGCTCTCAAATTCTCCTCAATGGCAGATGATTTGCATTACAGCTACACTTCCCAATACACCTATATTTCCCCCTCTGCAGTTGCTTAGAGATGCATCAAAAAAGGAAACATGTTTAACATTTTGAAATGACAATGCCCTTTATTTGCGACCAGAAAAAAAATGTTGTTTTGATGTCAAATCATCAGTTTAAAATAGTGCAAACATAATTCTTTTGAATATCTAATAGAAATGTGTAATTTGTTCCCTCCTAAGCTGTTCAGTTACATTCTGAGACCTGTCAGATCTCCAGAATTAGAAATTCACTTAACTGTTGTTTGGGCTTCTGCCAAGGCCAAGCCTTTTACTTCTAATGACAGCCAGCTGAGGGGACATTGAGAGGAGCACAATTCAATTTGTAGTCCCTCTAATTTGATTACCGATGCAGAGTCTTTTATTTTCTCCAAAATTCGCCATGGGCAGAATAAAAGATGGCCAAAGGATGAGCTGTCAGCATCAACAGAAGCGCCGAAAACAAACAAACAAGAGATATATTTGTGTATAGATTCTACATGTACGAGAAAGTGAGAACCTGAGTGAATTGTTACAGCGACAATGTTATGTTTGCAAAGTGTCACTTTTTCTTTTTCTTTGGAGATCATTCCAGCCACAATACTTTCACTTGTCAGTACTGGCATTCAGCAATAGATAATCTGAAAGTAACAATATCCCAAAATGAATTACAGGGCTTTCCATCATCAAGAACAAAATTATGGATGGCACCAAAGCCTAAGTGCAAGCTGAACATTATTCTAAAGTGTACATAGATCATACACATTATTCACTGTGTATTATCATGGTTACCCTTTCTTTATTTATTTTAATGGGTTACGTGTATACCATATGGTGTGCTGTGCACTTTTAATTGAAAATCAGCAATTTTGCGTCAAGATACTAAAGTATTCAAAGTATTCCATAAACTGAGGTGAAACAAAAATTGCTAAGTGGTCCTTGACCTAAAAAATACATTTGCCTAGAAGGGGAAAGTTAGCTTGCTGCAGGATAATTATTTTGCCCTCAGGAACAGGATAATGACCACCATCCAATGTATATGTGAAGAATTCCTGATCAATTTTTTAAACATGCTGTGTCATCAGTATAAGGTACAAGGCTCCACCTGAGACCTTTATAACTTTGCAAACATCATATATAAACCAAGCTATTATATATGTATTATATATAGTTCATCTATAATGCATCATACATTTTTGCAATTACTTGTCTTTATGTAAGTTTCAGATTTAATGTGTAGCTTACCTCCAGTCAAATAACTAAGAGTCTGAAATCTAATGATGCACACATAAACAGTCCCTGATTTTGGGTCCAAAGGGGCAAAACTGAACAGAAGTGCCTGGAGAAATATTGTCAAACTTTGGGTGGACTTTTCATGAATGGTGTCATCTGATTACAACCATAAAATGGTGGTCAGATGTACAAGTGCAGTCTGACCACCACAAAATCTATTATATTAAATACTTTAAGAAACATGCTTGCTTAGGCCTATTTATTTGGGAGGAACAATGGCAGGCGGCTTTGATTCCAGCTTATCCCAGAAGAAAACAATAAGGTAAAAAGGGTAGACCAGGAAAGTCTGCACATAATGAATTGTGCACAGGCAATTCTTGCCTGATTCACTTGCATCTGGCTAGATAGGGCAAAGACCATCTTAATCTTGAAAGAATCTTGAATAAGTCCCAGTTTTTACTATTAAGTTTGAGTAGTAGATCACACCTACCCTGTTTCCCCGAAAATAAGACCTACCCTGAAAATAAGACCTAGTACTATTTTTGGGAATTGCTAAAATATAAGACCTACCCCGAAAATAAGACCTAGTTGTGACCATTCCCAGGGCTGGTGGTGGCATAAAGGGGAACTTGAAGAGTCGCAGGAGAGAATCAGCGTTGCCAACCAAGCCAGCGCTAGAGGAAGCGAGGCGGCACCGGAAGGAGCAGAGCCGCATAAGCCAATGCCTCCTCTATAGCGCTGGCTCCTCTCACAGGCGGAGTGATACAAAATGCAAGCCTGTGAGGAATCCATAGTGAAAGTGCTCTTCGCTCATTCTGGCCAGCAATTGGTTATCACATTGCGCTTGGAAAGGTACGGCACCCCTAATTGCCCTGATCATCATATTTTTGTACATGAATACATGTAGACTTTTCTACATGAATAAGTGCAGCTTGTTGTACATTAAAAAAAATAAACAAAAAAATAAGACCTACCCCGAAAATAAGACCTAGTGTGTTTTTTTGAGCCAAAAAAAATATAAGACAGTGTCTTATTTTCGGGGAAACACGGTATGTTCATTTTGTTGTTTGAGGGGTCATTTTAAATAAATAGATAACTTTGGTGTTTATTTGTGCTTTATAGTTATTTTCCTGATGATTACACTGATTATCCTAATGATTACATAATTCTGCTGATATGCTGCATTACCTTCATCTTTCCACATAATCTGTTGAGATTCCATAGCTGAGTAAGGAATATGATGGTCTCTTCATCTACACATACAGAAACAAGATGTGCTCAGTGATATATTTCTTAGGTAGCTTCTAAAGTGCTACCATAACTTGACTAGGGTTTCATTTTAGACAATGTGGAAAACTATTTAAAAAAATGCACATTGCAACTGGAAAATGCATAACCTTATTTTTGCATTCAAATGCAATTATTTTTTTAAACAGGCAGTCTTTATTTGAATAGTAAATCTTACAAACCGTGAGGCCAGTGTCTACTGGTCAAATACTGTAGGGGGCTGATGGCAAATGTGGTCATGTGATGATCATTATACAAAAGATCTTTTTAAATACACACTTATATTTTATTATAATTTTTGTTTGGGTATATGTATTGTGACAGGGTACGCGACTCTGTGTATGTCAGTGAGAGGTTGAAAAGGGCAGCTTTCCCTGGCTAGGAAAGGGTAAAGCCTGGCCCAACAGGTAAACCTCCTCTCTTTCTCTCTCTCTATTAATTAGCCTGCACCTGATAGTGACGGAGAGGGAGTGAGAGCTCAGAGTGAGATCCAGGCTGCACTGGATGGACACAGACTGGAGAGTGTCTGCATATCTGGGGAATAAGGTCTGTCAGAACAATTGTTTGTATTGGACTGTGGTTTTTGTCCATTTATACTGGAAGCTGGAATAGCCGCTCCAGTAGGACGTAGTGAGGGACACTACTGTCTAGTTAGCCTCCTAAGGTGGAGTAGGCCTTTTTATTTGTGTTACTTTTTCGTTGGATGCAATAAAGCTGCATTTATTGCCATTACTGTTTAAAGACCAGTGACTTTCCTACAGTATACTTAAGTTACTTAACCATAACAGGATAACAATTAGTTTGCTAAATCCCAGTGTACATCATTGCTCTGGACCTGTTTTCTGATGACAATGGTGGACCATGCCTAATCAATATGTAGCACAATGGCCACTTGTAGTCTTTATTGTAGTCCCTATTAAGTAAGAACAAAATGCAGGTGCACATTGGTGAAACAAATGTCACTCCATATCAGGAAATGCCTTTATGGTAGGATTGCCATAATATTTTAATCAAAGCTGGAATTTTCAAAATTTATAAAACAACACTGAAATGAAGTTAACATATTAAAGATTACATGAGATTTGTATGCTGAGGAAGCTTGGAGTCTGCCATTTCTGCCTTTAAGCTCTACTTTTGAAAAAACTAGTTGCCATTGGATGATGCTGATATGGCTTCTGGTTTGTCAATTCAATAGATTTTTGTAAACAAATGAAAATGTTACAGGTAACCAAGGCAGGAGAAAATTATTCCTAATTTCCTATAATAAACACCAACATAGTCAACTGGATACATCCAGCATTACATAAAAAAGTTAATGTAGTAATGAAGGAAGAAGGAGTAGGTGTCATACAGGTAAGCATGATAAGGGAAGCTGTGTGCTTGATGATCGTTAAACAAGTATGTGGTTACCTTTATGATAGAACAGTCACTGTTGAAAGGAAATAATACAAAGAGTATGAGAAGGGTAAGGAGGATCAGAACAGAATCAGAGCAAAGCTTAGGAGGAAGAGAGGGAAAGATTCCACAGCCGGGGAGCAGTCAGTAGACAAAACCAGGTGGCAGGAGAGGATAGTATTGAATATGCAAGTTAAATATTGAGTACTTTAGACATAGAGGGTTATTCACGAAGGAGCCAAAGGATCGGCTGATGCTTCAGCTCACTTCTGCCTCCAGAGCCCTTCGGTTCAGTCGCACCGAAGGTCTGCTATATGGGCTATTCACAATAGCCCGCACAGCAGCCAAAGGCAAGCGAGCGGCTTAGCTGAGCCGAACGCATATGCTTCGGCTCAGCTGAGCCAAAGTGACAGCCGAAGCGTGGAGAAAGGTCAACTGAAGCCGACCATTCCCCACGCAAATGACAGCTGGGCTCCGCCCAGTTGTAATGACAGATCAGCATCCTCAAATGACCTGGGGATGCTAGTCTGTCATTAAACAACAACAATTGGGAGAGTCCGGGCGTGACATGATGGCTGGCTCCACCCAGTTGCTGTAAGACTCTGACAGGTGTCGGCAAAATGTACGCAGTTGAGAGGAGCTAGCGGTGATGTCACTGCTAGTTCTGGCTCAATTGTTTATATTTTGCCGACATCTGTCAGATTCTTCATTCTGCAGCAGGAGTTTGTTGCGTGCGGTTGGATTGGTGGGCGTTGTTTTAAAAAAAACGTTTTTATTTTTTCATTTTGTCGAGTTGTCATCCTCGCAGACAACGCTGGACCTCGTGATTGACCCTGGATTACGTCGGTGGATCCATTTTTTGGGATTGTTTTAAAATAACCCCTTCATGACCGAGGCCTTTTTATCATTTGTTGTTTACATGTTATAATCCATATTTTAGGCCTGGAAATTACTTAAAACCCCCAAACATTATATATTTTCTGAAAGCCAAGACCCTGTAGAATAAAATGATGGCAGTTGCAAATTTTTATTTTGCACGATATTAGCTCAACTCCTTATCAAACCCCAAAATGTAGTGATAAATGCACTTAAATGCCCCAAACACAATAAAATACCAATTTGTTTTATAAAATATATAAAATATGAGGTTACAATGAGTAAATAGATACCCAATATGCTTATATTAAAAATTGTGTGCGTCCGTGAAACAACAACAAATTTCAGTACCCCAAAAAGTACATTGACAACACTTTAAAAGCCCCCACAGGTCATTGGTTTAGAAATACGCATAGATATTGGCCCTAGAATTATTGCTCTCACTCCAGCTTGCGCGGCCATACCCAACTTGTGTAGCTCGATCGTCGTTTTCATACGTAGGTGCACCCGACGCGTGTTTACGTGAAGACACGCATGCTCGCAGGGGCGGGGGACTTTACAAAAAATGTCATTATTTTGACATTTATTTTATTTAATATTAATTTTTATGTGGTCCTTGTTTCAATTAAAATGTGATAATAAGTTATAAGTGACTATAGTTACTGGTTATATATTTTCCATACTGTGTGATAAATTTGTGTATATGAATGGGTGTTATTAATAACTAGAAGCGATGGGGGTTTTGGTTCACACATTGTTTATGGCATTGGAGAATTGATATAAAAAAAAATGCCTGGGACAGAAATACTAGCAGTTCATATGGGATTAATATTACTTCCAATTTATGGGATCCCACCATGGTGGGGCTGTTCTATTATGGGTAGCAATGTACCCAGGTACATTTTTTAGGTAGAGGTTTTGGTAATAAAAATAGATTGTGAATCTCTAGGTAGGGAGTCGGTTGCATTTGTTTTGCTTTATATTACATATTTTTTGCAGCATATATTCTGTATTGAGAATAGGAAACAACTATTGTAAATATACATTTTTCAATGTCTGTTGTAGTCCTAAATAGTAATTGTCTTGTGTGAATATTGTATTTTTTATTGTCTGGTGTGAATATTGTATAGTAACTGTGGACTCCAGAACCTAGTGGGCTGGTCATTCTACTCTCAATTTTTTGGTGTAGTGAAAGGTGATAAACCTGATCTGAACATATGCTAAAGTACAGTCCTCATGTATACGACCTCTCTGTACATGATGTTATTGAAATTTGGATTATACAGTATTTATCATTTGACTTCAGTAAAATGTGATGCCAACAACAATAATAATAATAATGATTATACAGAAAATGAGGATCCCACACTCTCTGACCTGGTCCAACATGGTTTATTAAAAAACTTAAGTAATAATAATAATTAACTAATTTATTATAGAACAGTATCAAATATTTGGAATGCAAACACTTGACACATGGATTCAGTAAGTGGAAAGCTTTTGCAACACACACACACAAACACAAACACACATAATCATTATGGTTGACATGTCTGTGAAGGTTCTCATTCATCCAGGTCATGGTATATCTTTAAAAAATATTATGCAAATACAATCAACACCTGGTTGCGGCTAACAGATTATGTGGATTGGAGCAGCATTCACCATATTTTTTCCCAGATAATTTTTGCACAAGTCATTCTGAATTGAGAAAGCTGGTCGGATGTCCAGTGAAACGTCTTCAAGAAAAATACAGCAAGTCCAGTTGCCTTGACCTATTTTTTACAGATATTATGGTTGACACATCAGGTTAGAGATGTTAGAAGCAAAGTTGTAGTTACTTCCTGTGTTTTTACTAAAGAAAGTCAAGAAAAAATGGGGCCCAAAAGGTTTTCTTTGTGGGGTCAATAGTGACAGGAAGGCTAAAAAATAAGGCACCAAACCTATTGGTGGATGTCCATGTTTTGTCAAGTGATACCTATTGCTTTGAAAAAGTGTAGAATTCACATTAAAACAGCCATATGTATGGTGCCTTATTTTTAACCTTGCTTTGAGTTTTTATACCTGCAAATAATAACCCTTGGAACTGCATGACCACTAAGGTTTTTTTTATTGTTTTCTGGATGTTTTCTAACATTTTTTGAACCCCACACTTCTTTAAATGTATCTCCACTTATGCAAACAAATTTGAGAAACCCCCTTTATATGTTTGTTATGTGTTCCTATACACACAGCATAACGAAAATTATTTTAAAAAAAATAGTTCTTACCTTTTAGATATCTTTGTATAGCAGACCTTTGGAGCTTCTCTTTTATTTTAAAAGTGACAAGACACTGTCTGTCCGCATGGAAAGACTAGGGACACCCTGAACTTACCCTCATTAACATACACTGCTTCTAGAAACTTTTCTTTCATAATAGAGCAAGTAATATACAAACAGCAATTTTTTTAAAGTTAAAGTTTGTGAATAGGAGCATGCAACAAATATATAATAGGTGTTATCCCAATTTGGCTGTGGGAGTAGAAATGCAATTTAAGCATTTTGAATTTACAAAGGCATTTCATTTTGTTGATTGTGCAAGAATGCCCTGAGTACCGCCATTATTATCAGACCAATGGACTCGACTGCCGTCTTGTTATTTCTGAGCCCTCAACACATTTTTTTTACATATTTATATCTTGGTGGCTGTGCTGCAAAGGAGCTCTGAAAGAAAGCAGAGTCGAGATAAGTTCTAATCCACCTAACTGTGATAATATGCTGTGGCGTAAGTGAAAAAAAACAGAAAGCCCCTTAGTGCTTATGCTACTCCCTGCATGTTGGAGGAATTAACCCTTTTGATTCTGGCAGGACATAAGTATGTAGAAGTTGTTGAATTATTGACAGTGAAAGCACAGTAAATCAAACTTCATGAAAGTCTTCAGCAACCTTTTATAACAGCATTTATGTGATAACATTTTCTTAACAAGTTAGGAGAAATATGACTATTACATATTATGCATTTTTACTCTAACGAGTGTATACTTACCATTGCTTATGTGACTTTCACATGCAGACAAATCTGTATCTCAGGACCCATGGCTAGGCAGTGTGTCTGGGCCAGGAAGAAGCTTTGCTTTCATATGTTACTGCGGAAAGGTCAGTCCCAGCCTTACATTATATCCAAACATGGCCAAATCCAGGAGCGATGACTAAAGCTGTAGAGACTGGGGTAACTGGCAGTTCAATAAGCAGCATGATTGCAGATACATTTGGCATTTTGTGTTGAAAATAAACACAGAAAGGAAAGAACAATGAAATATGTAAACAACCATTGTTCTCAAAATTCATATGGTCAAAGTCTTTTGGAAAAGAAAAGGAATAAAAGACAACTGAATAAAAAGAGAAGGGGTAATAGGTGTTGGTGGAGGCCTTTTTTAAAGCAAAACTAAGGAGTAGCCACTGCTCCAAGCTCACCCTTGTGATGGCCTACAAACTCAATACAAATTAGTAAACTGAATGTGAGATTGTAGTCCATCACGGGTGTGAGCTTGGAGCTCAAGCTACTTTGCAACACACACAGGGAACATGGGGAACAAAAGTAGCCACCCTCCAGAAGGGAGGACAGTGACAGCACCAATTCAGAGATGATTTGAGAATCTAGAGCCAAGTGATAAACAAATACTCTTAAGTTACTTTTTTTTTAGTTATGGTACTTGAATGTATTTTTAAGTTTTACCTCCTGAGTGTAGTGTCACTTTAAGGTCCTTGAATGCATTTTTAAGAGTTTACTCCTGAGTTTAGTGTAATGTTAATATAGTATTAGCTATCTGAATGTGTTCATGGGGTCTACCATAAAGTTAAAGTAAGAAAAAACAAACTAGAACACAATGACATAGTCACAAATATAATAAAGAGGTAAGGTCTTCTGACCAAATTTACATCAGTGAAAGATATCCAGCCAGCTACAGTTGCACCAGTGCTGTCTTTGCTAACTCTTTACTATAACAGCACAAAGACTGCTGTGTCTTGACAAAAAGGCCATGAACATCACTAATACTAGTGTCATGTCCCAGCCCAAACTGACAAGAGTGTTGTAGATAGTATACAGTGAAATATTAGCATTGCTTTTATATTTTTATATTTTAATTGTTATATGCTGTGTGGAATTTATGCAACATTACGTTTTAAGCATATTTATTTGAACTATGTCCACTGTAATATATGTATGTTATCTTTGTTTTTGGCTACTAAATGTAATTCAAAATATGTAAATGTGATGAACATACTACAAAACATATTTCCTATTGACAGTAAATGTATAAATTTAGGAATGTTTGGCTATGCTGATTTGGTGAATAGAATATAATGACCTGAAAAATATGATTGCCAGGCAAAAACATCTTTAGTCTATTCATACCATTATCTTTAATAACTTGCTGATAAGGTGAGTGGGATACACGTAAACAAAACAAAGCCTACATTTAGCATTGGAATTTCAATTATAACATTTGGTATAGAGGATACATATCAAAGGTTGGGTCTAAAGGCAGAATGTAAAAGTTTACTTTGGCATAAAGTTGCATCTAAGTGAGCTTTCTCAAGTCGTTGTCAATATAGGAACTCTTTCCTTGCTTGTTTTTCTAAAGTTGTACCGTGTAAGAAACACAGTGCATCTCCCGCTGCAGAAAAAGAGAGACTATGATGACCATGGCAGCAGGTCAGATTAAATTACTAATTCTACAGTTGATTAGAAAGTGAAATAAAACATTTGAATTATTACTTTTGACAGAGACACAAAACACTAATTTGCTCCAGAAATACCACATTTTTACTATTATTTTCCTAAAAAATAAATAAATATTTGTCTGCAGAACTATCATCGATATAAAAATGCATGTGTGTTACATGTGCTTACATTATATAGAGTATGTTGGAGCAATAAAAATGCTCTTCCACTATTTATTGACAACCAGTATATTCGTTAGAAGGCAATAGACCTATATTTTTAGATTAGGTTAGGAAACCCACAAAACTGTGAAGAATACCCCAACTACATGCAGTCTTCATTGGATAATGAACCTAGAACTGCAGCACTATAAGACTTACCACATTTCTGCCATAGGGTCAATTCACAAAAGCTTTAACACAAGGATAAGACAATTTTATTTTAGCCATTTAACTGTAAATTTTTAATTTCACTGAACGTGGTTGAAAATAAAATTTTCAAAAATAAGTATAATTATCTTGATGTGTCCGCTTTGTAAATTATTTTTATTGTTGCTGTTATTACATCAGTAATAGCAGCATGAGGTGCATTTACCAAATCAGTTCTAGTATGCTTGCCATTAAATGGACGAAGTCAGCATTATTGTTTAGACAAAGGGAGCCTCAAACTTTAGTGTACACCTACTGCTGTAGATACCAAAGGCTCTTTATCGGTGTTACCACTCCCTTTCCCTGTCCCCAATCTATTATTTACACTTAACATAATTTACCCACTGACAGCTGGAACTCACAGAGCACTCTTGTTGGCACTGTCAATGTCTAGGGAACAGGGACATCTTGATAAAGTAAAAACCTAATGCTTCAGATAACCAGCTTTCTCTTCAGACATGGCTTTCTGTCAACAAAGTGTTTTAGTCCTGATTCATAAAACATATGTCATGAACTTCTTTCTCTCTCTCTTGTTCAGTGAAGACTTGTCTTCAGGTTTGGAATTATCTGTGGCCTGCAGCATTTCACATATTACATTAACCTCTGTGCATTTCTTAGCTGAAGTACACATGTTCTTGCTACTTTTACAAATATACTACAGATGGATCATGCTACAATTAGAATAGGTTATCATGCCAAAATGTTTTTTTGTGGCTTTATGAGTATATGTAATGTATATATGCTATCTGTGCAATGTAAATATATGAGCACAGATATGAGCAAAGCCACTTTGGGGATCAGAAGAATACTGTTGGATGCTTTTGTTGTTTACATGGAAAAATATGCCCCTTATTCAAACTAGGCTAAGTTCCTTCATAGATACAGTGGGGGAGTTGACCACAGGGGCTTGTGAACTAAGTGGATCGACATAAGTGAAGTTAAAACAGGATTTTTAAAAAAAGGATTCTTCAAACTTTAAATTACATTTTAAACTCCCTGTAAGTAATATAAATATTGAAACTGGGATAATAAGTGCTTGCAAGGTTTAAGGTTCTGCTCAGTGCACCCTGTGCCATATGTATACACAATTGGAGCAACAGCTTCAAGATGAATACTGCTGTCACAGATGTAAGCGTGTTGCCCTCCTGGAAGCTCTCATTAGAGATCTGGAGGAGTGAATTGCAACACTGAGACTTGACAACCTTGAGAGGAGTGTAGTACTACTGGTACTACAAAAAAAGTTATGGTAAATACAAGTGCAAAATGCCACATTGAAATAAAGGGTTTTTGACCAATGTCGGAAATCTGCCAAGCAAAATAGTAGAGCTGGAAGCTTTGATGTGTGAAGAGTAGCATGATATAAAGTAAAACTGAAGCCAAAACGGTGAGGGGTGGAGAGGGGTTAGAACACCTATCCTGTATTTATTGCTGTCTGCTTGCCCTGTTAGGAATATTCACCCTCTCTAATTGTCCTGGTGACCATTATCACCAAGAGTGAAAGTGAAAGGAAAGCCCCAAAATTTAGGTTGTCACCAGAACAGGAACGGCCTTCCAATGGGGACACTAGTTCTGGTGACCCTACTGTTGAACAGGGATTTCCCTGACTTTGGAGGGATTATCTTTCACTGTTGTGAATATAGGACAGGAAATTAAGGAAAATCTCCCCAATGGTACACAGGGGTTATAACCCTCTCTTATGCCATCCAAAGTGAAAAAAACGGTTTTTGTCTTAGTTCTACTTTATATGGTATTTTTAAATCTTGGCTTTGTTCTTCATGTGACTGGGCTTTTTATATTCCTGGCTAAAAACAAAGGTGAATAAGGTACCTGGACCAGATGGTGAACACCCTTGTCTACTCACAGAAATTAGCTCTGTTATTTGGAAGCTAATGTTTCTAATGAGCTCTGTTATTTTGGAAGGTTATGATATAAAACTGGTAGATTTTTTACATTATTTACTCCAGTGACCTTCACGGGGAGGAAATAATAAAAGAATGAAACAAGGGCTCCAGTAAACATAACGGTTCTCCTATGTTTTATTGCAACAGTGTTGAGATATTTTGTTTTGGACCAAAAAGTGTAACACCTGGTTTACCTTTTAGAGTATATCTAAATCTAAAAAAAGTATACATTGCATCTTACCAGTCCTTAGATGTGGCTACATGAGTTTTTTCAAACTAAGTGCATTTTTAACAAACACAGAAAATACATGATCTAGTCGGCAATGCAATTTTCTGGTCGATTTCTGTGAGCTTAAAAGAAAGTACATACATCCTTATCTCTTGTGTGTCCGATCAATCAATCAATCAATCAATCAATCAATCATGTAATAGAGGTGAACAAAGGCAGACATGTTTGAAGACCAGCTTGTGTGACAACCATGGCCCCCGCCATATATGAAATGGAGAAATCTGTGTAGACACAGGAGGACAGATAGGGTTCATTATATAAGTTTACTATACTTTCCTATACTCATCAATGCCATCTTGGGGTGCTAGTGCCATGCAAACTGCATCCACCCGGAACAATGGGGTTTATTTATAAATGAACTCCATAGTGTCTTATTTGAAGGATCCCCAAGTAAAACATAAGGAAAAAAGGCTGAAAAAACGATTGCAGCCACCACATCTAAAGACTGGTAAACTGCAATACAGTATATAACATGTTTGTGTTCGGGTTTACATACGGTTTACCTCGGCAAGGTCCTTGAGAACTATGGGCTATCAAACAAATATTTGAAGTCTAAATAAAAAAATCATGGAAGTGTGCCCTCCCACGGGTATTTATGACGATTTTTGAACACCATAAATGAACTTGTTGTTGTTAAGCAGTTGCAAATTCCAGGTAAAACTCGAAGGATGCCTAATGTCTATGGGTAGACTAGATATACAAATGCACATCCTTGCATCCCACATATCATATGCAGTCATCCCAAACAAGAGTCGATTTAAATATCTTTGATTTTATTTTCTGCACTTCCTCATATGTAGAAACATTCTTTCCATGATTTCATCTTACCTCCCTGCTACTATTTTCTAACATTTGCTTTGCTATCTCCATGCTTGACATGAACAGACCACAAATTACTATCCAACTACTGTGGCCTTAATCTCTATTTTAAAATTTACTGCATTGCACCCAGGCTTGCATTATTGATGTTTAGTATTTAGCAGTATTAGTATTTTAGGGGATGTTTCTGTACTCAATATAAAACATTAAGAAAATGTCTTTGAACTTGTTTTAAAAAAAATACAATTTACTTCCTCTCCACTTATCTATTCTTTATGCCGGAAAATATATTGTTCTTGGCAGCATTTAAAAGCAGATTAACTCTATCAATCATCTCATTCCTGATTAAATAGGATCAACATTTGTGTTTTATTGGGTTTGATAGGCACCTTGAGATCATTGTCTTGAATGTCTACATCACACTTGATTTAGAATATATTTGGCAGAAGCTAATCTTGTACTTGGTGATTTGAGTACCAGTGGATGTAGTTACCAAAGACCCAGGTTTATAAACCAATATACAGGAAGGATGCAGCCAACCTGGTTTGCGAGATTTCTTAAAATTTTGCATGTACGTAATGTTATAAAAAACTGAAGGCAGGATGAGCATTTATTTCTGCTTCAGATCAAATAGATGTTTAGTGGCGTGAGTCTGTACAAGTAATATAAAGTGGTATGTTGTCTGTGGTGGCTTAGTGGTTCATTATTTAACAATAACACAATAAGGAAAAGAAGGAGCGCAACTAACTGGTGCACACTGTGTGGAAGGAAAATGATCAGGGATGTTTGGCACTCACGTGTGGTGAAATGGATGAGTGCAAAGGTGGAAACTCCTGGTGATGTTATCGGGGGTCTGATCTAGGTGGCAGATGGGTGTTCGACGGTCAGATGTGGAACCTCAGGGGATTGGGGCGGTTGGTGGTGTGTCGATATCGGCGTGGAAAGAAAGATACACAGTGGTCAGTATCAGTTTTTCTTACTGCATGCTCACACATAGAGTCCACGACTGGGGTTAAGAACCGGGAGGCTTTTATTGAAGTTAGCACATACCAGTGAACCGAAAATGGCTTGATATGTTTTGCGCTATGGTGCTTAGTCATAAGGAACCTTATAACTAAGCACTATATCGTGAAACACATCAAGGCATTTTTGGCTGCTGTTATGTGCTAACTTCAATAAAAGCCTCTTGGTTCTCAACTCCACTTCTGGACTTTATCAGTGTACTGTACATGCATAGGCCCGACAGCTAAGTAAAGCTGTAGGGTCAGAGGAAGGACAAAGTGTGCTTGCATGCTGATCCCCTAGTGGCAGCGGCATTCATTTATGTGTAAATATTTTTTGCTGTCTTTGTCTCTACAGGTGAGATTTTCCTTCACTTTCTGCTAGGACAGGAAGTGACAGAAAACATCTCCAATGGGGGCACAAAAACATAATAACATTTTTAGTTGAGGAGGGAAGGGTTAGAATTTCTGTCAATGTTTTTGTAGATGTCTTTGCCCTTATCTGCAGTCAGCAGGCTGCAGGTAAAAGCTTAATCAGATGTATTCAATACCACCGCTAGAGAAACTGGTAGCCCACTCCTTATTATGTATTTTAACTGCATATTTAGGTGTTTGCATCTTAACCACTTCAGTACTATATGACGTACATGTATGCCCTGGTCTGGAAGTGGTTGTACCAAGATCATGACTGCTGCTGTATCGTTTTTTTCAGCAGGTGATGTATGTTAATTACAAGTGATCTGGGTGGCTGTACACTTGTAGCAGCCTGCAAATGTACTGCCTCCCGCCATGGTTTTTAGGGTCCATAGCTTCTCTTGGGCCCCCAGGACCATGGCAAACACTGTAAGTATTGAGTGCAGGAGCAGACGGAGGAACGTCCTTTCCCCGATCTGCTCTGTGATCAATGATGCAGGGAGCGCTATGCTCACAGAGCTATTAGGAGCCAAGTGAAGTTCCGGTTGCTTGATCGTTTGTATTAGAGGGCAGGAGAGGCATCAGGAGTCTTATAAAAAAAAATCTAAATCAACCACACTGTCCCATCTGCATGTGCATAAACACGAGGATTAGGGCATGCACATGTACGCAAACAATGATTTCACCACACATGTTGGGTATAGCCCCAAACGTCGAAATTAAAGGAGAACTATGAGGTGAGTGCTTTTCACTCACCTCATAGTTCTAGCCGACCTGTGAAAATGAGACTGTCACAGGTCGGCTCAGTAGATCGGGAGGTGAGCGAACACATACCGGCGTTCGCTCACCTCTCGATCCTGTCACGGCTCTCTGCCGTGACAGGGGAGGGGCTGGATTCCCCCCTCCTCGCTCCGATCCGCCAGTGCTGACTGTCAGTCACGCAGCTGGGCGGATCCCGGCACAATTGTCGGGAACTGCTTCAGCTGCGGCATCTCAGTATATCGCGAGCAGCTGCTCGAGGTATACTGCGGCGTCTCAGTATACCGCGAGCTACAGCTCGCGGTATACTGAGCCTAGGGTGATGGGAGGACGCTAGTTTGTGTCCTCCCGTTACCCTAAGGAGAACTATGGGGAAAAGACTTAACCCCATTGTTCTCCTTTAAAGCAATAATTCTAGGGCCATAATTCGCTGTTGACTGTAAACTGATGATCAGTAAAGGCTATTAAATTGTCGCCTATGGACAATTTTAAGTACCATATTTTTTTTACCATTGCACAGGCACACAATTTTGATGCGTGACATGTTTGGTGTCTATTTACTCAATATGACCTCATCTTCTATTTTTTTACCAAAAATTAGGTATTATATTATGTTTATGTGCACTAAAATGTATTTAAATTTTTTCCCCTAACAATATTAATGTGATAATCATTTGCAGAAATATTGGGCTACATGAAAAAAAGCAGCTATCGTTTTTTACTCTACAGTAAAGCCCTATAAGATGTTATTGCTATAACATTTAGAAACATTGAGTTGTTACCTGGCCATTTTCCCTCTGTGGTAAGATGAATCATGGATCACTGACAATAAAAACTTATTTTTTTTTAAAAGCTGATTAAATCACTTACAATGGATGCTACTCCTTGAGCACTGGTCTTGATATATTATTTTTTAGCGTCCGGGGTGCGCGCAATTTTAAGGCTTGACATATTTGATGTCTATTTACCCGACCCATCTTTTATATTTTACCAAAAAAATTGGGTAATAATAAATGTATTACAACATAATGTAAAACATTTTTTTCTAAATTGTCAGTAATTTTTCCTTAATATAGTAAAAAATAAAAAAAACAGTTATTAATTAAATACCACCAAAAGAAAGCTCTATCTGTTCCCAAAAAAATGGTATTCAATTTATTTCAGTACAGTGTTGGATGACTGAATAAATGCCAGTCAAAGTACCGCAGCACTGAATACTGAAAAATGGCCTGGCGAGGAAGGGGGCATAAACACCTGGAAGGGAATTTATCAAAACTGGAGCAGACAAAATCTGCAGCAGCTGTGCATGGCAACCAATCAGCCTCTCTGTTTAATTTTCAAGTCTTAACTGAAAAAACTGAAAGAGAGAAGCTGATTGGTTGCCATGCACAGCTGCTGCAGATT
Organism: Nanorana parkeri; assembly: GCF_000935625.1. Taxonomy (NCBI): domain Eukaryota; kingdom Metazoa; phylum Chordata; class Amphibia; order Anura; family Dicroglossidae; genus Nanorana; species Nanorana parkeri. The sequence goes on from NW_017306678.1 coordinate 1,069,400, forward strand.
TTGTCTGCTCCAGTTTTGATAAATCCCCCCCCCCCCCCGGTCTTTAAGTGGTTAAACATATATTTTTTCATGTGACCTTTTTTTTCCCTACAAGTCAACACTGAAGGAGTTGAATACTTTCCTGTTACCTCTCACTTTATATAATACATTTCTGTTACCTTTCCCCCAGCACTTAAACTCCTAGACCAGTAATCTTATAAGGTGGTTATAAATTGAGAGTGAGGATTTCTTTGAGATAAGCACATTAACTGTACCAGAAGGTGGAAACCTATAGACTACAGCCAATAATAAATAATTGGGGGTAAAATATCTCTTGGCACCTAGCAGTAAATCACACCTAACTGTATATACAGCTTTTGAGACTGCCAGAGACTGTTCATAATTCAAGTGCACTTTTATTTTTTTTTCAAACGCTCTGTTTTTTCAGTTTGTGGGTTCATAGCAAGAAGGAATAGATAACGTTTGCAGTGTACATAAAAGCTAGCAGATAGTTTGCTCTAAGGAACCTTTATGTAGCAGAGATGCAGTAGGTTCACAATGGCTGTGGAGGAAAGTTGCTGACACCAATCAAATGAAGAAAAAGGACTTTCAGTTTAGAGCCAGTAGTCTGTTACGACCAAGCATTGTGCTGAGAAAAAGATTTGGTAAAGCTGCTCATGATTACACATTAAATGTATATTATGTTAGTAATCCTTACAACATTTTTATATAAGTGGATATCAAACCTAAACTTTTTTTTTGTTTTGTATACTGTTAGAACCTCTGTCAGGTTTTGAATGCTGCCTGGGTCTTTGCCATAGAGATTCACCCTTTCAGTTTGTCAACATTGCTACCAGGACAGAAAAAGATGGAAAACACAACATTTTTATCTATCATCCCCTGCCAGGGATCGTTTACATTATATCAGGGCTAGTGAACCTTCAACCCTTCATCTGTGGTGAGACTACAAATCCCATCATGCTTCTGCCTCTGGGAGCCATGTCTGTAGCTTCCAGAGTCTTACAATGCCTAATGCAATTTGTACTTGCACCACACCTGGACGGCCTGGAGTTTGCCAACCCCTGATTTATATATACTCACATTGTGCCAAGCTGGATCATTATAAGTTTATATACATTTTTAAAGCTGAAGTTTAGCTTTAAACTTCCCATCATAGTGATGGGCCAATAGGCAGGTGGAGGAAGTAGGGGATGCTGATACATGCTTCAACAATGAGGGGACCCAGGATTCAGAAAGTTCCAAGGGACTTTTAATAGTATTAGTAAGCACTGATAAATGCCTCCATATTGGTCCATTGCCAGATTACAATGTTTTATTACTAACAGTACTACAGTGTACTTTAATAGAAAATGTAAGAAAATGTGTTTCATTTATATAGGGCTTATTATGATGGGTGTTGTTTTCCTTTGTTTGACATGTGTTTGGAATGCACATCAAATGCTTGTCAGCAAAATCCCATTGACTTTATTTGAGCAGTGCACATGGCAGTTCCGGGGCTGTTCATTTCCATTGCACTGCATTTCATTGGACACAGCAGGTCCCATTAAAGTGAATTAAAAGTGCGGGCAAGCCAGAAGAAATGCCGTCTTTTCTTGCCATTAAAACGAAAAGCATTTGCATTCGAAAAGAACACCCATCGATGTGAACACTTTAGTCTCACAAACATGGGGGAAAGGAATTCTCCCCTGAAAACACTATAGTGATACTAAATATTTCATTTCACGAAAACTGATTACAAAGAAATCTTGGCCTAAAAAGAAATGTCAACCCCAATAATATGCTGTACTGAAATCACTTTTATACAATTTTTTAGGGACACATAGAGCTTTCTTTTGGTAGTATTTAAGCACCACTGGGGGTTTTATTTTTTATATATTAAGGAAAAATTACCGAAAATGTAAAAAAAAACTGTTTCACCTATAGCACGTGATATAGCGTGATAGCACAGGCACACTGACAGGTCCTCTTTATGGAGACAGTAGAGGTCTCTAAGACCCCTAATGTCACCTGGGGACCCCAAAAGAAGCTGATGAAGCAGAGATCTGCTTCATCAGCTTCTTCTCTCTGGCTATAGCAGCCAGATGACTGATAGGTGAATGCGGAAGTGATGTATCACACATCACTTCCGCATTCATCAGCAAGGAAGAAGATGCTGATCTCCCTCCCATCTTACCTCCTGACACCCTCCTGAGCCGGTCCCGGGCCACAGATGGGGTAGTGGATCCCGGGATTGAAGGTGAGTGGTCAGGAGGGGAGTTCCCTTCTCAGTCTAAAATCCAGATGGTAATGACAATGCTGTTAATTTAACTAGTATTCACCCCAATGTCCATAGCAAAACAGGAGATCTTTCTAATTTTGTGTTAAAAGTTAACCACTTGTAGTCCGTGGTGGTTAACCCTCTTCCTGTCCAGGCCATTTTTCAGTTTTCAGCGCTGCAGTATTTTTACTGACATTTATTCCATCATGCAATGCTGTACTGAAATCACTTTTATACAATTTTTTAGGGACACATAGAGCTTTCTTTTGGTAGTATTTAAGCACCACTGGGGGTTTTATTTTTTATATATTAAGGAAAAATTACCGAAAATGTAAAAAAAAACTGTTTCACCTATAGCACGTGATATAGCGTGATAGCACAGGCACACTGACAGGTCCTCTTTATGGAGACAGTAGAGGTCTCTAAGACCCCTAATGTCACCTGGGGACCCCAAAAGAAGCTGATGAAGCAGAGATCTGCTTCATCAGCTTCTTCTCTCTGGCTATAGCAGCCAGATGACTGATAGGTGAATGCGGAAGTGATGTATCACACATCACTTCCGCATTCATCAGCAAGGAAGAAGATGCTGATCTCCCTCCCATCTTACCTCCTGACACCCTCCTGAGCCGGTCCCGGGCCACAGATGGGGTAGTGGATCCCGGGATTGAAGGTGAGTGGTCAGGAGGGGTGGGCGGCAGCGGCGGCACTCAAGGGGGGGCACGCAGCCAATCAACCCATACATACGATCAGCATGCTATAAAGCCGCCAATCGTATGTATGTCAAACAACCGGTAATGACTGTAAAGAACAGGCGAGTTTTCTCTGCCCGTGCAAGCGAGCAAAGAAAAAAAAAACCTCTAGTTATGTCCGTCCGTCTTTTCACAACGGGCGGACGGCAGGAGGTTAAAATGGATGGGACATCCATTTTCTGGGGTAAGACCTCACCACGGATCAATATGTGTCTAAGAATTTTTACATGTTTTAAAGTCTATGTGAAGACAAATTAGTTTTTGTTTTAAGTAGAGTATGCAAGGGTTAAAACCCCTGCCAGTTTATTTATTTTTTATTGCTATTGGGGAAATTTCCATTTACTTGCTGTCATGGAGGCATAACAGTAGGTAAGAGGAAATCTCTCCAAAGGGAAGTAAATTCACCTCTTAGACCAGGGGTGGCAAACTCAAATTCATCGGGGGCCGCATCAGCAGTATGGTTACCCTCAAAGGGCCGGTTGTATAGGACTATGCATCTACTCTTTATTATCATAGTAATAGTAATCATGGTGTCCTCAATAAAGTTCTCCTGTGGACGATACCAGCAGTCTGCAACCCTCCTTTTCAACTGGCATGGAATTAAATTATTCTCATAATAATTATAAGCAGACATCCAGAGCACCCCACTCCCAATACAGCAGATGTCAAGAGCCCTCCCACCATCAAAAGTACGCTACGTACACAGTGCAGGGGTCAGGATTGCGCCTAAAAATTCCTCACATCTGTACTCTCCCCTACCTTCCTACCTGGACCAGCTCTGGTACCTCCCTGTATAGGCGGCTCCCTCCCTTTGTATTGGGCTATAGTACCTTTTTTTATCTTCTTTGGAGTGTGGGAGGAAACCAGAGCACCCGGAGGAAACCCACACAATGACAGAGAGACCGTGCAAACTCCATGCACATAGTGTCCAGGCCGGGATTCGAACCGGGGGACCCCAATGCTGCAAGTTAGCAGTGCCAACCACTAAGCTGCCCATATCGCTGGC
>NW_017306678.1:1073802-1119026 GCF_000935625.1 Nanorana parkeri
TAGACCAGGGGTGGCAAACTCAAATTCATCGGGGGCCGCATCAGCAGTATGGTTACCCTCAAAGGGCCGGTTGTATAGGACTATGCATCTACTCTTTATTATCATAGTAATAGTAATCATGGTGTCCTCAATAAAGTTCTCCTGTGGACGATACCAGCAGTCTGCAACCCTCCTTTTCAACTGGCATGGAATTAAATTATTCTCATAATAATTATAAGCAGACATCCAGAGCACCCCACTCCCAATACAGCAGATGTCAAGAGCCCTCCCACCATCAAAAGTACGCTACGTACACAGTGCAGGGGTCAGGATTGCGCCTAAAAATTCCTCACATCTGTACTCTCCCCTACCTTCCTACCTGGACCAGCTCTGGTACCTCCCTGTATAGGCGGCTCCCTCCCTTTGTATTGGGCTATAGTACCTTTTTTTTCTTCTTTGGAGTGTGGGAGGAAACCAGAGCACCCGGAGGAAACCCACACAATGACAGAGAGACCGTGCAAACTCCATGCACATAGTGTCCAGGCCGGGATTCGAACCGGGGACCCCAATGCTGCAAGTTAGCAGTGCCAACCACTAAGCTGCCCATATCGCTGGCGGAAAAAGACCTAAAAGCAGAAAAGCAGTAGACATTGAGGATAGATAGATAGATAGATAGATAGATAGATAAGATGTAAATCACCTCCTGTTTTGATGGCCTGTTCGGCGGGCCATCAAAACAAGTGTCCCCATTGGAAAATTTACTCTCACATCTTGTTCTGGTAGCAGTGGTGTAACTACCCCCATAGCAACCCACCCGGTTGCTATGGGGCACGGGGCAGGGGGAGGCCCGGTCAGGAAGCGGCGGAGAAGAAAGCCGGAGCCCGGTGGAGGTGGCCAGGGCCTAGCACTGGTGGTGGCAGTGGCGGAGGAGGAGGCTGGGGCCCAGCAGTGGAGGTGGAGGAGGCTGGGGCCCAGCAGCACTGGTACCTGTCCAGTGTGGTAGTGGAGGAGGCCGGGGCTCAGCGGCGGAGGAGGCCAGGGCCCGGCAGTGGGCAGCTCGGGGCTGACAGGTAAGAGGAGTGTGAGGAGGAGTGTAGAGAAAGGGAGCCCAACCAGCCCATCTGAGACCCTGCAGAGCCCACCATAGAGAGTCTATGCTGGACTCTGCAGGGTCACTCTCAGGTGGCCTGTGTGGGGTCTCAGGTGGGCTATGCAGGGTCAGGAACCACACAGGAACCACACAGACCACCTGAGACCATGCAGAGGCCACCTGAGACCCTGCACATACCAGGAGTATGTGCAGGGTCTCAGGTGGCCTCTGCATGGTCTCAGGTGGTCTGTGCAGGGTCTATGGTGGGCTTTGCGGGGTCCCGGGTGGGCTCTTTGGGGTCTATGGTGAGCTCTGCAGGGTCTCAGGTGGGCTCTGCAGGGTCACTCTCAGGTGGGCTGTGCAGAGTCTCTGGTATGTGCGGGGTCTCAGGTGGGTGCTGTGGGGGTCTGTGATGGGCTGTGCAGGGTCCCAGGTGGGCTCGGTGGGTTCTATGGTGGGCTCTGCTGTGTTTATAGTGGGCTCTGCAAGGTCACTCTCAAGTTGGCTGTGTGGGGTTTCAGGTGGGCACTGTAGGGTCTCAGTAATGTACTGGGTCTCAGGTGGGCTGTGCGAGGTCTCAGGCGTGGGCTGTGCGGAATCTCAGGTGGGCTGTGCGGGGCCTTAGATCGGCTGTACGGGGTTTCAGGTGGGTAGTGCGGGGACTATGGTGAGCTCTGAAGCAGTGTGGGGTGGAGTGATCTGTTTTTCGGTTCTGATGTCAGAGCCAACAGGAGCAGAGCTGAAGAGATGGAGACGGAGATGCCGCAGGCACGGGAACATGTTCTGGAGGTAGGTAATTTTTCTTTTGGTGTTAATGAGGGTGTGCTGATATTAAAGGGGGCTCATACACATTTTTGCTATGGGGCCCTGTGATTTCTAGTAACACCACTGTCTGGTAGCATCTGTATAACTTACTACGTTGATGACAACAGTCACCAGGACAAATAGAGAGGATCAGTCGATATAGTAGTTATGCAGACAACAATAAGCTAAATTTAAAAAAAAAACATTAAAATTTTTTTTTTAAATGCTATACATACACTTTTAAAATAACAGCTTGGTTAGTGGATAATTTGCAATGGACAGTACCCTCTTGCAGATTTCTTTTTGGAATCAGGCAAATCGCTGGCAGAGTGCTCCTTGCGAAAAATGTTCCCCTTTGATTAACTGCAACTATGTGACTGTCCAGTACTGTACTGAACAGTGATTTAAGATGTGTGCATTTGTGATTTAAGTATGCTGCATTTATGCTGATGCAACATTCTTTTACTGAGATGTGTTTTTTAAAAACCTTATTTTCTTTTGTTTAGCAGCTGGAAATTTTTTTTTTATCATGACAACTATTCTTTTTCTAGTTTCTGTTGGATGACTCATATAGCAAAATGCACTAAGGTTGTTTTTTAAGGACAATTTAGTGAGGGCATCTTCTTTTTAAGCTCCTACATCAGTTTTTTATGGAAATGTCTCAGTGCTTTATCTTCTGAGCATATTCAAACCATGCTCTGTCCTTTTTAGTACAGCAGGTTGTACTCCATAAATCCTTCACCAGCATCTTTCTGCGTAGGCAACAGGTGTGGATAAATGACAGAAAATTGTTTATTGCCTGGCACTAGGATCACAGCAGGGAACCTTTACTAAACCTACAATTTTAAATAATAACAATGGCAACAGGCACTAAATTAGTGAAGTTTTATTCTAATTTGAAAAGCTTACGCAGCAGATCTGGTATCAATCATTGCTACATTCCAGAGAGGTTTATGTGCTTTTCTCAGGCAGGAAATATCATCCCTCGGATGACACACATATGTATACAGCAAAGCAACTTTGTGTGTTTCATTCCAATAGTCTTACATGTAAAACAAGTGGAATTCTGGGACACAACATTTTTTAAAGGGTGCTCTGATGAAACATTTGAATATAGATTAAGGCCTGGTTCACACCTAAGCGATTGTGGTTGCTGAGCTGTTTTTGTGTGTTTCTCTTGCTTTTAAAAACCACACGGTTTTCAATGCATAGAGATGTCTATGGGACCAAAACCGTGCAACATCTGCCTGAAAATAGCTCCTGCATATTTTTGCACTAAAGGCGATATATCGCACATGTGACACAACTCTTAGTTGTGAACAGTCGCCATTGACTTGTATGTTTTTTTGTGAGTTTTGTGCGTTATCGCGTGACTGAATCCGCACGATTAAACGCCTAGGTTTGAAACGCCTAGGTTTGAACCAGGTTTAAGTTGTTGTTCATTTCTTTTTAAAGTAATATTAAAAATTAGAATAATACACAGAACAATTTAGTCATTACAGATTCTACAAATCCTTTCCTCCAGTGCCTCGGACCTTCTGAGCTTCTGCACTTTCTGATACAAGGTACAAATATGTCTACCAAAGCTCTGCATTTTTAAAATTTGGTTCTGCATGGGCATGGCTATTTTATAATGTTACTTACTTTAGGCCCCTTTCACACAGGCTGATCGGGAGGGGATCCGTGCATGAATCCTCTCCTGATCACAGCAGTACGGAGCGGATATCAATGCTGTGACATCCATGTCTGTACAGTTTTTTCCACCACCTTGCAAAGTAGGAACAAACTGCAATTGCTGGATCCCATGTCGGAATGGGGGAAGTGGATGTAAAAAGGAATGTGTCCATTTACATCAGATTATCCCTGATCCGGCACGATCTTGTCCGGCGCTCTTTACCGGCCCCGGCCAGAGGCGGGGGTAACCGAGTGTAAACAGATGCCTTTCGGTTTACACACGGCTGCCCATAGACTTGCATCGGTCCACCTGAAAAACTTACAGGCGGACCCGATCGGAGTGGCCATGTGGCCTTAGACTTTTTATATGTGATATAATATACTGTATTTGGATTTTGGTAAATCATTCAATATTATTCCATAAAACTAATTAAAAGGCAAAGGGTAGTTGTTAATGCAACATGTTCTAAATAAGCTAAAATTAGCAGTGGTGTAACTAGGGGGAAGGTGTTGGGCTCAGTCCTTTTCAGTCCATTTATTAATGAAGTAGGGGTTGAAATGATTTAAAGTTATAAAAAATCATCAGTAGTGACTTATTACAAAAGGATATTGAAACTCATGGGCAAGTAAACAACAAATTAAACTTAAAGTGATATTAAACCCTCAGATTTTTTAACATAAAACAATAGTGTAATGTGTGCCTTACTGTAATCCATGGTTGTTTCCCTTCTCTTTGCTGCTCTTCCTTTTAAATCTGTATCTCTTCTCATGCTCTGCAGAACTTCTGTTTTGCAGCAGACTGCCTTGTCTCAGGAATGGATACACGGTGTCTGTGTATACGTTTGTATAGGCTTGTAACCTGAGCCAGCACTACAGGAAGAGGCCCGGAGCTGAAAAGGGAAATTCTCCCTAAGCATGAGAAGACATGAGGATTTAAAAGGAAGAGCAGCAAAGAGAATGGAAACAATAATGGATTACAGTAAGGCACACATTACAGTATTGGTTTATGTTAAAAAATCTGAGGGTTTAATGTCACTTTAATGTTAAAAACTATAAGGTTAGGCACCTTGATCGAGGGAATAGAATTACCAACAACATTAACTGGAATACAGTTTGGTAATACAGAAAGAGATGAAAAAGAGATAGATGTACTGGTTACAAATTTGCTAATCAGCAAAAATCAATGTCAAGTATATTTGCTGTAAAGCAAATATAACTTTGGGATGCATAAAAATGAGATAAAACATAATGCTAACATAGCATTGCCTCTGTGTAAGTAGTGTCACATCTAGTATATTTTGTAACGTTTTGGGTACTGCATTGTAAATTAAAAAGATGTAAGACCTTTGGAGACTCTAAGGTAGGGAAATATGTTAATTAAAGGGATGGAGAATGTTAAAGATTAGAAAAACGAGGTATGTTTACTTTTGAAAAGTGATGTCTTAGAGGTGACTTTATTCAAAGAACATAGGGATATTAGCTGCATTTGGAAGAAAGAACACTATTCCTTTGGGTTAGGAAGGGTTTAGGAAGTAATTAGGATGTCAAATGGATTACCACATGAGGTAGAGATGACAAAAACAATAAAGGACTAGATACAGTACATTTTTTGCAACTAATAATATCCAAAGTTATATATTATTAAAGGCTAAGAAGCCATTATTTTGATTTAGGGATTTGGGTTGGCTAAAGCTGGCCATATACTGTTAGATTTCACTCATTTAGTGTGTTCTCTGTGCACTCCCGTTCGAAAATGTGAAACTGCACGGGCGGCCGCAAAGCATCTTGGGGCGGGCGCATGTGCAGTTCACATTTTCGGCCGGGACGTGAGGAAAGACACAAGGTAAGTCTATGGACGCGTGCACCCGCATACAGACACCATGGGAGAGTACGTGCCAGCAAGCTCAGAGGAGTCAGCGCTGGATCGGAGATTCGCCGCAGTGCTGGAGAGAAGGCTGAAAACTACAGGAAAGAAGAAGAAGAATGGATTAAAAGACATAGTTACATAGTATTTGAGGTTGAATAAAGACACATGTCCATCAAGTCCAACCTATTTGTGTATGTGTGTATGGTCCTATTGGTGTGTAGTATGCATAGGTCCCTTGTGTGTTTTCAATTTTAAGAGTACTTGTACCCCTGTATATTACGGTCCCTGAGGAAATCGTCCAATCTAACTGACCGATCTAACTGAGAAGAAACCCCTTCGCCCCTTGTGCTGAAATTTTTTCTTCACCAATTTTAAGTGGTGGCCTCTCGTCCTTGTCATCGTGTTAATTGTAAAAAGTTTGCTGCTAATGTTACTTTCCCCGGTAAAAATTTTATACATGAAAATCATGTCCCCCCTTAATCTCCTTACTTCCAAGGAGAACATGTTTAATTTTAGTAGCCTGTTCTCATAACTCAGGTCCTCCATCCCTTTTATGATTTTGGTTGCCCTCCTCTGGACCCTCTCCAGTTCACGGACATCCCCCCTGTTCACTGGTGCCCAAAACTGGAACGCGTACTCTAGATGAGGCCGAACCAGTGAAAAACATTCTGCAAAACATTCCCCTCTTTTTTATTTTATTCAAAAGTCAGCTTTATTGAGTGAGTACACAATACACGGGAATCACATACAGGAAGAAAGCAAGGAGGTGGAGGACATCACCCCTAGGTAGTCGTCCGTGGCTCTATAGGCAGTCCAGGGCCTCCAGGTGGACCTGAAGAGCTCCTCAGTGTTTTGGAGCATGGAAGTCATGTCCTCCATCAGATATATCTTGTTAATCTTGGAGAACCAGAGGGAGAGACTGGGGCAACAGGTTTGTTTCCACAGCAGTGGAATGCACAATCGGGCAGCATTGAGGAGGTGCCTAGACAGAGACTTCTTGTATTTCGCAATGGACATGTCATTCAAGTGTAATAGACAGGCCAAGGGATCGTCCGACCTATCCACCATTACCAGGTCCTTCAGGACTCCAGTCACCCCCTTCCACAAAGGCAGCAATTTAGGCCAGGACCAGAATATGTGCAGCAATGTTCCAGGTGCAGTTCGACACCTCCAGCACATGGGGGAAACTTGAGGGAACATCGAATGGAGGGCCGTCGGAACACGGTACCAACGGGACACTATTTTGTATCCGAGTTCTTGGGTCCTACACGCGATAGAGGAGTGATGTGCGAAGTAGAGTATTCGGTCCTTTTGTGTAGGTGTGAGGGTAGTGTTCAGTTCCTTTTCCCATTTGGTCAGGAAGGACGGATACGACTCCAGAGAGGGGGATATCAGCAGGGAATACAGGGAAGAGATTGCGTGACGAGTGGGCTGTCCCTCTCTGCAGAGCTGCTCGAAGCGGGTCAGAGGTCGAGAGAGCTGCTGGGAGTTGGGGATGGAAAGCAGGAAATGCCTCAATTGAAGGGTTCTCCAGGAGTCCAACGGGGGGTCCAGTAGGCCTCCGATTTCACTGGTGGAGAGCCATCGGGTGGAGGAACGCATATCGCACACCCGAAACTTATTGGCATCCCGAAGGCGACGAAATCGGGGCTCGTCTACCCCAGGAGGAAAGTCAGGGTCCCCAAGTACCGGGGTCATGCGCAACGGAAAGGGGGAGAGATCGGAGGAGCGAAAAAGCGACCTAACCTGCATCAACGTGGGAGCAATGGTAGGGTGAAGACGTATCGCAGGGGCCAAAGGTGAGGAAAGCCATGGCAATCCCTCCAGGGCATAGTTGGCATCCTCTCCTTCCATATTAATCCATTGCTTGGTCCGCCGGTGACAACACCAATCCAAGACCCGAGCGAGTGCGGTCGCTTTATAGTATTTGGCCATGTCCGGAAGGCCTATGCCCCCTTTGTTCTTGGGAAGAGTAACGGTGTCAAATCGAATTCTCGCTGAAGCGTGGGGCTACAAAAAGGCAGTAAACATTTGGCGCAAGCGACGGAAGAACAATGGGGTGATACGAATGGGGAGGGCCTGGAACAGGTATAGTATCCTCGGAAGGATCGTCATCTTGATGACATTGCATCGGCCAAACCAAGACAGCGATAGGGAGTGCCAGGATAGAAGGTCCTGCTTGGTCTTCTGGAGTAATGGGGCAATGGCGCAGTCCGCAGCCATGTAGGTGCACAGGTATTTCAGGGCGTCGGTCGACCAGGCAAAGGGGAGAGAGGACTGTAAGTACTCCAACTCCGCCCATGGGAGGGAGATATTGAGAGCCGCCGACTTGGAAAAATTGATTTTGAAATTGGAAAGGGAGGAGTAAGACTCAAGTTCACGTAGGAGGGCAGGGAGGGATGTATGCGGGTCCGAAACAAAGAAGATCAGGTCGTCGGCGAAGGCCGTGACCTTATGCTCACCAGAGTTTTTGAATAGGCCGTGGAAGGAAGGTAGGGAACGTATACGGCAAAGGAGTGGTTCCAGGGTAAGGATAAAAATGAGCGGGGAGAGAGGGCATCCCTGCCTCGTTCCGTTGGAGATGGAGAAGAAATCCGAGCGGGTCTCGTTCACACGGACAGCAGCCGATGGGGATGAGTATAGTGCAGAAATCCATTGCAACATGCCGGGGCCCAAGCCTATGTGGCGCAGGGTCGCCCGGATAAAGGGCCACTCCACCCTGTCAAACTCCTTCTCCGCGTCCGTGGATAACAGCATGAAGGGTGACAGGGTGGAGCGGGCGTGATGGATCGCATTGATCACCCTAGTAGTGTTGTCCCTTGGCTCCCGTCCTGGAACAAAACCCACCTGATCCAAGTGCACGAGGTCAGGGATGTAAGGAAACAATCTGTTGGCTATAATCTTGGCGAAAAGCTTCAAGTCCAGGTTGAGGAGGGCTATCGGGCGGTAACTACCGCACAGCGAGGGATCCTTATCAGGTTTGGGGATGACCGCAATGTTTGCTCGTAAGGCGTCCCCTGGAAGGGAAAAGCCCGAGATGATGGAATTGAACGTGGACAGGAAGTGAGGGGCGAGAAGGTGGGAGAAGGTCCTGTAGTATGGTAGAGTATAGCCATCAGGGCCAGGTGCTTTACCCGATTTGGCCTGTTTAAGGGCAAGATCGTATTCCGCTGAGGAGATCGGGGCCTCTAGATGAGCGCAAACCTCCGGTGTAAGAGAGGGCATCTGGGATTCGCTGATGTAGCGGGAGAAAGTCGTGTCATCCTGAGAGGGTGGAGGCCTATCCGTCCCGGCGTGAAGGTTGTAGAGTGAACTGTAGAAGGATAGGAATTCCTGGGCCATGGCAGCGGAGGACGTCAGTCTAACCCCTGTGCCAGAGGTAAGGTGGGGAATGAACGTCGTAGAACGAGGGCCACGTAAGGCCGATGCTAGTGTCCTACCTGGCTTGTTAGAAAGCTCGTACATGGTACGTCGGCTCTGACGTATGTTGGACAGGTGAAGCTCATTGAGTTCAGTTCTAAGCAGGCCCAACTCCTGGAGGTGCGTAACCGCCAAAGATTTCTTATGTGCTGCCTCAAGGTGGTGGAGTTTAAAACATTCCCCTCTTAATACAGGAAAGGACTCTGCTTGCTTTGTTTACCGCCGCCTGACACTGCAAGCTATTTTTCAGCCTGTGGTCTACAATGATCCCCAAATCTGTTTCCCCTTCGGACTTTCAAAGGGGAGCTCCCATTAGTGTGTAATCCGTTCTTTGTTTTTAACCCCAAAGTGCACAACTCTACATTTATCTACATTAAACCTCATCACAAAAATGTGAGGGGTGTACTCACTTCTGTGAGATACTGTATATCTAAATAAATATATATATATATATATATCTCAATTTATGGTTGATTAGTACAGGAAAAAGGAACTTTTTAAGATAAGCTTATAAACATTGGCATATATTCATCCTATAGTTTGCTGTGATAAGTACATGAAATACTTTAATGTTCTGAAATTAAACAGGTACAGAACTCATTATTTTCTATAGCCATTGTGACGTAATAAAGTGAAGGTAACCTAGCAGCACAAAGCAAAATATAGATAGAAGGCTTATGGGAGACTAACTGTTCTATTCATTTTTGTAGAATGGATGGTAGCATTTGTACAGCTTAAAAAAATCTTAAATGTTATGTAAGCTGGTCTGCTAGGTCAGACCAGCTTACATATAAGCAGCCGTATTAACTAACTTATAAAGTTAGGAATCATTCACTAATCAGGAAATGTAAATCCTAATGGCATTATATTAGCAATGTAGTCCCGAGATATTTCTGAGCATGGAGCTTTTTTCACGATTGTAGCTGATAAGACAGACTAAAAGTATTATTTTATTTTAAAATGTTAAAGTCCAAATCCATATTCCTAATCTCTTCTCCATACCTTTTTTTTCCTTAGTCTGGTCATGATCTCTACCTCCTCTTCCACTTTTGGCTGGTGGGCAGGTCCTGAATACTGCAGAGAATAGCACCACATAATGGTGGCATCGTACAGTGCTCTCCTATGCGCTGGACGTCTTTCAGTCAGGAAGGGGACAGATGCTGGAGTGGTGAGAGACAGCGCCAAAGAGTAGGGGAGTAGGGCAGCATTAACTGCTTTTTTGTTTTAAAAAGCCTTGGTGGTATTTAATTTAATTTTATATTTTAAACTAGAATTGGGCCTAAAGTTACTGACAAACCTTCAACAAGCTGAACATGCTTATACTTCTGGATATATTTGTGCACAGGAAGGTTTGACTTCTCTTTAGGGCCGGATAAAAACGTTATGCCTCCCTAGCTAACAATCTTGATGGTCCCTGGAGCATTAGTGAAAGGGAAACCTATCTTACTAAAAGGGAGCCTTGAATGGTAAAAGCAAGGATGTTTACAATTGTTTATGATCATGAGAGATGAGCAGCAAAGCTGATCTGCTACTTGTGATTCTCTCACCTAACCTCCCTACCATCTGCTTTGTTCCAGGAATAGGAGGTATAGGCATCATCAGATTTAACTTGCAGGTCAATATAAGACCTACAGCCTGGTTCACACACAAGAAAAGTCCATCACTCTTTGCAGGGTGCATATCTGGTGGCATGTGCTTGAGCCCCTGCGTTTTAAGGGCTCACACCCTCTCCACTGTGTAGATAATACAGAGGGTTCACTATCCAATTTTTCCATGACAATGACCTCCTTGGGACTGTTGGTTATGGGTTTCTTAGCACTCATGGTAAGGCTTGGCAGGCTACTCTTGATGTATTGTTCAGGTTCTCAAGTTTAGTTTTAGTTTAGCAAGTGAATTTTGCTATGTTTGCTATTGGCAATAATTAGTTGTATTGTTAATCTAGACAACTTCAATAAAGCTATGGCCTTGCCTTCTTCCAACTTGAAATATGTTTTGTGTCATTATTGTACCAGGCCAACTGTTGTTATGAAGGCTTTATACCTATGACTCTCAGTAGTCATGTGCTGTGTCACTCCAAACCCAGTTGACTCAACTAGAAGAGTAAAACAAATTGTCACTCTAGTCTGGTAGCAGTTTTATTTTAGGTGTTCAAGCCCAGAATGGGTAATATATAGGTACCCAGTACACTGTTCCAGCACCAGAAATTCAGGTTAAATGCAGGACGAGCAGGACGAGGGGAGGACACGAGGCATATCTAGATGAAGTAGAAGGGGAAAGATAGTACACATAGGGTTTAAAATATAGGTTTTTAAATAAGTAGTCAGGATATATAATATATGTAGGATCAATATATATAGAGGGAGGGGGGAAGAAGGAATAAGATATTAAGTTTGTAAAAATAATTTAAAAAAATAAAAAAATAAAGAGGTCTATTGTTTAGTTATCACATTATTGAACACTTGAATAACATATATAAATAAGAATAGAGGAATATACACAATAAGAAAAATAGTGCGGTCTATATATATTATAGATGTTTGTAGACACAATATTAGAGGGGCACCCTAAATTAATTAAAGCGTTTTTGGTACACTCCCCCCACTTCCACCCCGCCCCCTCCTGGAAACTATAAGGGTGGGAGTCTGAAAGTGAGAAGAGAGCAACAGGGGCAGTGAAGTATGATGGATGGTTAGCGACTGTTATTGGAAGTGGGTGCAAGATGTTGATATTTCAACTAAAGGTACTAATAATTACTACAACTAAGAGATAAGGTGAAATCAATATCTTTGAATGTTTATGTATAAATGTACTTTTATGGAAACAAAATAATAAAAATATATTAAAATGCAGGAAGAGCAACAATGAGGAGCTTGCACGGACTGATGGGGCTGCAGTCTGAAATGTTTAACTATGCACCAGAATGTTACGTAAAGTGTGGGGTGGCTGTGTGCCACCCATGGCAGCTCTGTCAAGTGCCAACTTAGGTCACTGCTTTTGCTGACCATGCAGAAATCCTCATATTGCTCTTCATTTATAATAAGCTATAATTGTTATAATAAGAATTCCTTATCATTCTAAATCCATAGGTTTGGCAGCAACTCTAATCAAGCTGCCTGCTTCTCCATTGCTGGATATACTGGAGTTACCATACATATACAGTATATGTCGCATGTCTCTTTATCAATAGAATAAATACATTATCTCTTGGTTAGTAATGCAGGCCGTTCTGTCAGCTTTCTAATAGATTTCTGTCTCTCACAGCTTCATCTTTTTCACTTTAGTTGATGTCTCCCAAGGTTTTGATCATGGGTTTCTTTAAATCAAGAAATTATAGAAATCATAGATGGCATATTGTTGTGGAATATTTCATTCTTATAAATCTTTTACTCCACCTTTTTTTTTCAAACAAACAATGATTGAAGATTCCAAAATTGCTTCACGATGCCACCTAGATTTGAACCCACGTCTCTGGGGTGGTGTGATAAGGTGCTGACCCTTTTGAATATGGAAGCATATTTCCACTAATGCCATATATGGAAAAATCATGCACATGATGCATATATAATGCTGCTTCACAGTTTAGACAAAAATGGTTAGCTCATGCATTTACATTCCTGCATTCATCAACGCAAGCAGCACAACATAGAGCTATTTTACACAACATCACCTTGCAAATTCATGCTTGGCTTTGTACAACACACCTGCTGGGTGTGTACACACTACAAAGGTGTTTAGATTCCACCCATAGATCATGCTGGGAGGGAACACACTACAGAGGTGTATACATGTTCGTGGTGTGTTTATAAGGTTAGTAAACCAACCCCTGTAGCTCAGATGGAAGAGTCCATACCACCCCAGAGAATTATAAGTAGAATAATTAGTGTGCAAAGTGCTTATCTATTATTATATTTAGTAATAATGAATCACTCTACATAAGCATATTCATTTGCATAAATAGGCAGCAAACTATCGCGTAAAAAAGGCACTCACCTATCTAGAAAGTCTTTGGTGGACTGGTAGGTTAAATATTTGATTGCAATGATAAATGTGTTGCTATAATTTTAAATGTCAAGAAGTGGTTAAAACAGCCGTGCAGGGCTGCAGTGAATAGACGAAGAGGCTTCAGCTCCATTCTCTTCGGTTCGGTTATTCATTTGGTTGCCTTCGACAGCTTAGTGAATAACCGCCTAGTTTACACCTTGCATGAAGATGTTTCATTCTCAAAACACCAAGCTCCTCTATCAAACAAATATAACATTCTAAAAATCCTATACCTCTGTGTGTAAACAATACATACAACTTATTTTTTTCAAGCCTCCATGGAACAAATAAAGATTGTTTGGCCTCTTACATGCTACGGTGTGTATAGTGTGATTTAGAATGATGAATGTTTGCACCTGTAGTTTATGAATATTTCTAAGGCTGATATCACAAGGGGGATTCTGCTGCTGGCAACACACACCCAATGGCAGGGCCATGCAAAAGAGTCCTTCACTAAGTGTTCTTTCCAGGGTATGGTACATATGGCACATGCTCTGGGCGTCTTTTGAAGCGGTGACACAGCTTCGTGGGTCATCGAAAGTTTGCCGATCCATGGTGGCAGCTTACTTTTTTCTCTCCCTTACACATCTCCCCACCCAGCTCTTAGCAACCTGGGACCCTTTGGCCAGCGTCCTGCCCAGCTCCAGGCAACCAGTGGCCAGGAGCACAATATGTTGCAGATTTGCCTCTGCTTCCGCCACCCTAGAATTGCTCCCTCACTGGCCCTGAATGCTGCCAAATCTTCCTCCAGCTGGAGTGCCAAGGTTCACCACCACTGGCCTAAGTCATCTTACACTATTGTAATTCCTCATTTCATAATTCACAAAAATTATCATGCAGGTTATCACTAGCTTTTTGCTGGAGAAATCTGTGAGGTTTTATGAGATGTCTATTAGGAGGGCAGAAAAAGATCCATTTCAGTTGATAAAATAATGATTCATGAGATGAAATACATATTTATGAAATAGAGACTCTCAATAAATAAATAAATATTAATTTCATGTTACAAAATACTGATCCTACTTTGTCTGTTTCTGGGCAACTCATAATGAATAAGCAAATATATGACAGGTGGGCGGGGTTATTTTTCTTGGGTCGGTCTTAGGCTGGAACTCAGGGAGCTGAAAGATAGATAACAGCTGGAGCCTCGTGGTGCCTCGCTCTTAGACTGCACTTTTACCTTTTAACTGACTGACAGGTTTACTTTTATGCAATAAAACAAAATCCCCCATTTTAAACAGTTTTAGATAATTTTTTTCCACCATACTATTCATTTAGCCAAATATGAGATTCCCAGGTTTATATATTCAAGAGGTTGTAAAAAAAAAAAAGAAGAAACAAAAACTGATACTGCACCCAGTAAATAAATATGAATTTCATATTTAGAAATACTGATCCTACACCTAATAAATACATATTAATTTCATATTGAAAATACTGATCTTACTTCTAATAAATAAATGTTAATTTCAAATTAAAAATACTGATCTTACACCTAATAATACACCTAATAAATAAATATTCATTTCATAATGAAAATACTGAACCTAAACCTATGTGTCTGCATGGGTGGATTACTATAGCCGCAAACTAGCAGAATCTGTGTGTATGTTACCGTTTGAACATTTTCGTGCCGTGCGGTTTTCCAATCAGAAAACTGCATGTAAAATGCTACCGCTTTGTGTGAATGGAGCCTCAAAGTTTTACTTTCTCAGTTTAAAAACAGTTACTACTTAACTCAACATGAAGTCACGGAATGAGATACATATTACATTTCTTACAGTCTCACAGAGATTAGCACAGGTGTGTTGTAGCTATATATTTTCTCTTATTTGACTGTGCATATCAGTTCAGGCAAAGTGATATATAGATGTAATCCTTTGCATTTGTATGTGCATTCACACAATACCTCCTTGCATTACATTTACTTCAAAGGCATTTTTAAACAAGTATTTTTGTTCAGCTATAATTCCATCTTTCTGGAACACACAGCTACAATTCTTGGAGTATAAACACACAGATGCCTTTACTCCATCCTCAGCTGGGCAGCTTGTTGAAAAACATGAAATGATACAGGCGTTTGGACAAGGGATGATAAGAATTATAAGTGGTGGTTTGTAATAAAATAAATAAAGCTGAACAACTTTGAATATTGTGATGCAACATTTCCCATACAGCTATCTTAAAAATGCCCATTGTTAAAAAAGGACTTGTACTTTTTCCGCTGTTTTTTTTCCCTCTCAGTTAAATACCAAGAGGCCACAATGAACCCCACTTAGTTATTTTTGCTTAATGCAGCAGAGAGCTCTCTGATTGGAGAAAAGCAGGTTCTGTCACTTTTACAGCTCACATGACTGATTTCTCCTCCCAGCTTTTTTTTTCCATTGAATAATTTATTTTTATTGTGCTTCACCGGCTATGGACTCCCAAAACCAGTAGAATGCAGTGCACATTTGTAAAGTACATCACTGTCACCCTTCCAGTCTGTTCTATTAATATGGGCCATATGCAGATTCAATTAGAAAAACAGTCTGAAAGCAAACAGCTTCTGCTGTGCTTATCTTTTTAGAAAACACCTGATACTCTTTGAAACTAGTGTATTTGGTGTATCCCATATAAAAGCTGTATTTAATAATTATATAAGAGAAATAGTAAAAACAATAAAATATACATTATAAAAAATATAAACTAAAAACAATCAAATAGCACAATCAAGTACCCCAAAACAATATAATTTTCCTTTAAAGACTTTTCAGTTACCTTATCTGTAGTTTTCATAAACTGATACCAATAATAATGACAGAATCTATTCATAATCTATCAATTTAGTAGCAGCAAAGAAT
The DNA here is from genome assembly GCF_000935625.1 of Nanorana parkeri. NCBI lineage: Eukaryota > Metazoa > Chordata > Amphibia > Anura > Dicroglossidae > Nanorana > Nanorana parkeri. Next base: position 1,089,521 of record NW_017306678.1, read on the forward strand.
CTGGAATTGCAGACACAAAGAGCAGTTGACCAAGGGACAACCTTTTCTCTGAACAGGTGTTTGATATCTTCAGATGTGCCTCAACAGATACATGCTCCAGACCTAGGGTTATGAGCCCACTGGATTGGATTTTTAAAAATATATATTTTAACTTTTACTATGATTGTGCTGTTAAGAGGTACTCACAAGCACTGTATGGCTTAAGCAGAGATACATGTATCATAACTTGCAGTTCCTGAACTAAAGATGCAGTACAGGAGGACATAGACCAGGCTGAAATCAATGTATAAGTCAAGGTTGACTCAATTGCGGGAATTTTGTACTTCACAATCATAGCAGAACTTACAGAAACATACATTTAAAAAAAATATTCTGCTATGCCAACATGGTGCCCAGAATTGTTATATCCTTTCAACAGATTTTAAAAGGACAGAAAAAAATGGAACCTGTTAGAAAATAAATATGGGAGCTTCGGCTGATGACTTGTTTTTGAAGGTGCATGCTCCATGCTAGTGAGCCTCTTAATAGGAACAGGTATGAGGATATGAGGTGTCTGCCACCTGATATGCACATGCTTATTCCAAGTCATTAACTATATCTTATCTGAGTTCACCCCAGGACATTCAAGGTATCCACTTCTTTTCAAAAGAGCAAAAGATCTGGGGCACTCACTGCTTTGGTTTTTTTTTGCTGCTGTACACCAAGGCTTAAAGCAGTCTGGTCAACCACTGTTTTGGGTAAAACACACCAAGTTATACAGAAAGGATTATGATGGAACCTGCATTTTTATTGACAGGTCAGCAGTCAAATGTATATCCTAAGATGTTTCTATTAGGTTATGAGTTGACCACCCATCTCCCAACCCATACCCCCCAACATTTGCAGAGGCCTCTGAAGTAGCCATACATATATAGCTTCCCTGTTTAGACAAAAGAAGAGAAATCTGCCAATTGCTGTGATGATGAGCATTCACCTTAATCACAATGTTATCTCCAAACCCACAATTTTTATTTTTACATATGTGAAAAGACTACACTATAGAAAACACAGAATAAACCATAAACAAGAATATAAATCTAAACAAAAGAGTTTCCATAGTTTCTGAAACAGCAGATCTAATCCAGATAGCAAAAATCAATTATCGGCAGTGCCCAGCCTACTTTAAGATGATTGGGAGTCATTGAAAGCAATGTTTTGCCTCTGCTACCCCAAACATTTGCTACGATTACTCTCGCTCATTACATACTTTCTATTGTGCATCCCTATTGCATCTTTTCTAATGAGACAGAAGAGCTCCACACCTTTCCCCCCCCCATACCTACTACTCTTTTCAGGGTAACTTCTTGCTCATATTCCCCTCTCTACTTTTTTGGATCTCCTTGGACACATACATATTATTTAATTGTAACATTAATTAAAGAGAAAATTGCTGTACTTGCTATCATCTTAGCTGCATTCACACCACACTTCACATTCAGTGTCAGATCGTGCAAAATGCCTAGGGGAGAACTTTACACTCATTTGGTGTTTGATAGGCTCCACCTCAGCCTGGGTGCATCTCTTTACAAGAGATAAGGCTACATGTTGCTGGGGATAGTCTTTGCCAGATTCCCATTGGTTACTGAGAGATCTCCAAAACATTGAACCACTGTGAACTCTTCCCTATGAGAAATCCTCTTTACTTCTTGTTCTCGGTTTTAGAAAAGTCATGGATGGCCAATAGGAGATCACATCAATCAGTGACTGACCACAGGATGAGTCTCGAACTCCAGTTCTAGCAGAAAAAAAAGATAACCATTTCCTCTCCTAGTCACCATGATATAAACAAGTGTCATAGTAACATACTCTCTCTATGCAGAGAATTATAGGAAAACATCTTCAAGCACCCCCTCACCCAAATACACATACAGATAACATTAGGAAAGAATGGGAGAGTGTTTTGCTGTACTCGGGTGCCAGACTAGGCCCCAGATTAGCTTCTAGATATAAACTTTGTCTTTGCATGATGGTACACTTCTATAAATTTTTTGTTGTAGTGGATGACAAACATGTCCCTATATAACTAAGATTACAATGCAACCTAAGTTTGGTATACATGTAATGATCTTATTAATGGCTACTGTAGTTATGAGATTCAATAATTACAAGCAGGCCAGTTTACCCAACAAAAAACATGATACAGATTTCAGTACTATTATCAAGATAAGATCAAAACAGAGTAATGAGAACACATGTTAGAAGTCTTTTGATGGTAACCCTTCCTAAGATCTCAGCTTTCCTAGGATTATTACTTGAAACAGAAGGGGGAGTTGCAAAGAAGACTTAAGCCAAGTGGTAAAGCCCTTCATGTCCACAGATTTCCATCAGAGACATCCAGCTAGTGTTTTTAGGGCTAACGCTTAAAGAAGATATGTAGCTTAAGTTTTCACTCTAAACATTCAAAATAAAGTCAGTGACTGGAAAGAAACAGAAAAAACTTCATGAAAACAGAATTTACAGGTTTGCATGAACATGAGTACTGGGGTCTGTTAATCTTTTCTGTTGCCTTTACATTTTACTCTGGTAGCATACAGAAACAAGTAAACAGCAGTAAATATTGTGCAATCTGTTGAAGAAAGCTTTGCTGTAAGGTCTACATGGGGAATATACTTAGTCATTCACTAGCAGGAAATAGCAGCTAATAAATCCAAGTTGATGGGGCAATGATTTGCACTAGCACCACAAGAATACATTTTACATCATCTTCCAACTAGTGAAGTATAATAAAATACTGTGCAACATTTTCTTTCTCTATAAATATTCTTTCCATGTACTGTACTCACCATCTTATAATGGTGAAAAAACATATTTGTCAACAGCAACATACCAGATTTTGAAGATTGATATTTCTAAATATTTGTTCTTCAAAATGCCTTGGATTTCAGAATTGATCAACTGAAAAAAAAATCCTCCTTCCAATGAATTTGATTACATTTTTTTGGAAAGGAAAGGAAGAAATTCAATAACATTTAGCACCAAGAGTTTTACCCGAAACCTACCTCTACACTGGAATGTTTTGCGGGCTAATCCATTGTTACTTAGCATGTCTCTACTCTTGCCCTTTTCAGCAGTCTGTAGGAGTTTTGTCACCAAGCACAAACCCCTGCATAAAAACATACAGTAGAGACAATAGTGATCAGGGCGGTCCCTATAATGAGACAGCCTCTGGCAGCATATCATTTGGGGTGGCAGTTGTTGCAAGGGCAGAAGAGGGGCAGCCACAGCATCCAAGGTTGCTAAGAGCTCTTAGAAACCTGTGACGCTCTTTCCAGCTTCCCGCCCAACTCACTGACAGCACCGGTTGCCAGGAGCTGAGCGGGATGCTCTGGCTGGTGTCCTGCCAAGCTCCTGGCAATGAGTGACATCAGTGAGCTTGGTGGGATGCCAGGCAGACAGACAGAGCCATTGACAGCACACCAACCCCTCTAACCTCTTGACATGACCATTAGCTGATGGTTCAAACAACCCCCCAACCACCCCATACACTGGCAGCAGCCCCTTTCCGGCTTCAGTCAGCACATAGTGAAGAGACATCACAGACAGTGATTGCCATTTTCTACTTGTCAGTATATTGCACAGTGTTTACTGCCTGATCAGTGCCATATACACAGGCTGACAAGTGACAAACATGGAGAGTGTTAGAGTCTCCAAGTAACAAGATTCTTCTTATAATGGGTTTTACCCAACATTTGCCTTATTGTGTGTTTTGTTGTAAGCTCCTTTATGGACCAGGTACCACTGTGAAAAGCAATTAAATACAAACAATAACTGAATACAGGGACAGATATAGCAGGAATATTTTCTGCGGTGACTGTGCCTGTTGAGTCTTTATATATTGGAGAGCTGGAGTATATTTCATTTTACTTTGTACTGCTTGCTCTGTGTATTCCCCAATTTGTGTAATTGCACATCACCACAAAACCACCATACTGATTCCACATGCACCTATTGCCACTTAGTATATACACAAAAACAGCTCTTTTACTTTTCACTTGCATTCTATTGGATACTTTTCTATAAAAAAAAAGAATTTTACAAATCCCAACTCTAACATCAAGAAACTAAACAGTAATCTGTTAAAATATTTTAGTTGCCATTGTATGAAAACAAAAGCCACCTATTTCACTTTGCTAAAACCCTTTATTTTCCTTATATTATTGCGGCTGTTACAAGTTTCAAATGACTGATTACCATGTGTTCAAATTCTTAATTTACTTAAAAATAAGTAGTAGACATCTAAATTTCGTTTCGTTCCGAATGGATATTCAGATGAATTCAGACATTCGGATGCATGAGTCCAAATGCGAACGAATCCAAATGTTCCTTTAACAAAAATTCAGATCCATCAGAATTTCATTCAAAACAAAACTAAATCGGACATGTGACTGTTCTCTGGCCAGTCAGATGGGGTTTTTTTTGGCTGTTGGGGATTGCATTACATTCAGATGGATCCAAAATCCAAATAACGAAACAAATCAAATTTCGGATCCGAAATCCAAGTATCAAAGTAATTAAAATCTGAATTGATCCGAAATGAACACTTTTTTTGCTGGCTTACATGTCTAGTAAGTAGATTTCAGTAGCAAAAAGCTCTTAACCATTCCATGGTACTGCCTAATGCTCCACATGAACTCATTTGAAATCTGTGGTTCATAGCCCATGTTATCAAACTCTAATACCCTTTATCAGAGTCTTTCTATTTTTAGCAAAGTTACACAAGAATTTTCCCTTAATTTGCCCACGTTATAGCTCAGGAGGAGTATATGTATAAAGATAATCAATATACTGAATGTAATAAAGAGTTAAAAAACAAATGAGATATGGAAGTAGGGGAGAACTTTGACAGTAAAGTAGCTGCCATTCACATTGGTGTCAAATTGAGGCGGGGAAAAGATGAGGGCAAGGTATTTTATTTTGCAGGAAGTATTTCCTGGGAGACGATTAATTACAAGAAGAATGTGCTGAAAATGATGTGTTGCAGCTGTAAGCCCCAGAAAAAAAGAAGCATTGCTGCTTCTCAGAGTGTCAGCTCCGGCAATAGTTATACATTTCTGTCTAATGATGTCAGAACCATTTCATGTTCTTTTAGAGAAAGGCAATGACCAGCATCATCAATATCCGAATCAACATTTCCTGCTGCCGAAGTTTTCCATGATGTGATCTTCTTTTGGACAGGAAATGATCCATTATTTGTTGCAGTAAGTCATCATTGCAGTGAGTGGGGAACATGAATTTAGTAAACCTGAGTTGGAGCAGATTTTACAATATTACCAGTTCTCTTCTTAGATTGTGTCCACTACCAATATTTGGGCAAGATAACTATAAAGGTATAACATTTGTAAATGGTAAGATACCTGTTAAATGCAGACCTACCTTAAGGACTGTTGACAAGATTTAATTAGCTTCAAGCGGGTTTTGCACTCCCGTAAAGTCTATGGGAATGCAAAATCAGCTTGAAGCAGGTCAAATGCAGGTCAGAGGATCAACTCCAGGTCAGATGCACCTGTTAAGGAACTCTCAATGATCTTAGATGCATGTCGAAACTGATGTCAAAATGAAGCTATCAACAAAAGCCCAAAGTCCATTGACGCGGGCCCTTACAGTAACCCAATTCTATACCCACGCATGGTTTGCTTTATGGCCAATGCAACTTAGGTGGTTGTCATTGCAAGCCCCAAATAAGCAAACAATTGTATTGTGCATTGAGAATGCTAGCAATGGCTGTATAAGTGAGGCTCATTGCCGTGACAAATGTTATAATTTTCTCATCAGTTTTAGTAGAAATAGTAGGTCTCTAGGGGAACTAAAAATTCACCACAATGAAGACCTACAGGCAAGCATTATACTTAATTTATTTAAATATTGATTTTCTTATTGTAACATGAACATTTAAAGGCAATAAAAGTTGCACTTAGTCCCCAGATACCATATTTGTTAGACCAAACATTTTATTGAGATGGTGTTCGTACAGCTTACTGTATCATGTGAACAAAATCACTCACTCAGTATTGCTGGTAATGGTATCATTATATGGTCGTAATTACTGATCTAATGAAGGTATATTCATTGTGGTATTTAATTCAAGTCATTTATGTTTAAATATGCTCAATTTAACTTTTCTTGCTAATTTTTTTTACCAAGCCAAAATGAGCTCAAATTGGTATGGTTGAGATTTTTTTTTTAAGTCAGTCGTTACATAAACTTGAATTTTAAGCAAAATAACCAGTAAAGTAGTTTAATAAAATGTGTTTTTATTATGTTACTCGGCGTAATGGAACAGCTGTATCCCTTCAATGTATATAATTCTTCAATGCGGCGCCCTTATATGTTAGACAGCTGTAGATTATGTTTGCAGGCACATTTTTTAGTGGCCTCATCACATATTATTAGTACACATCATCACTTCATATGATGAAGATGAATTCATATGGAATGATTGCTTGTTTTAACCCCTTCACTACTGCATTAAGTCTTTTAATGAAAACGTGGTGGCCGTGGTGTTCTTGACTGCTACTTTTAAGCAGCATTGCGTTTACATTAGTCATTAGGCAGCAAAGATCATAGGCAAAATTTACAGAGCCAATCAGAGTGCCTTTTGATGGCCAATACTACTGTTTGCATTTGAGAACCCTCCCCTTCCTCTCACAACAGAGAATTCCTTGAATGGATTCTCATTTATTGAGGCATACAGCAGCAGGTTAAAGGAGAGGTAGTAAATGTTATTGTGGCATTTTTTGTTTATCTACCCCCCCCCAACACCCTCTGCTCTCCTGTGCATCTAATCTGCATCTTGCTCATCCTGTTTTCTATAGGCCCTAGCCATGTCTGGTGTTGATCTGTTCCTGAAATATGGCAGCCACTGCATCTAATGTGAACAGGCCCTAAATTGTCTTTGTCAGAGGGATGAGCTTACCACTCTTGAAGACAGATTCAAACAAGTTAGAGGATCTAAGATGAAAAAATGCAGAGTAAAGCTGGCCATACACTGGTATATTTTAATACAAAAAGAAAAAGAGGAATCCTTCATATGTTTATGGTGTTGCCATCACCTGAACTCCTGTAAAAGCATCAATGGGCATACATACAGAAAAACAAAAAATTATATACAATTTTTTATGTACATAACATGAAATATAAATAAGGAAAATACCAGACATTTTCCCTATAATGGCAACAAAAAAGGGATGCATGCAAATGCTTTGCAGAGCCTACACAAAAGTCCAGACATATGTCCTTAGTTTTTTTCTCTCTTTTCTGAGAAGTAGGGATGCACCAATACCAATACTAGTATCGGTATTGGTGCAATACTGGGCATTTTCATGAGTACTCATACTCGTGAAAATGCCCGGACACTAAGCGCCAATACGCCGCAAGGCCACTGAATGAGGGGGGAGTCAGGTCCTAAAGTTAATGAGGGGGGAGTCAGGTCCTAAAGAGAGAAAGCAGAGTTTCGGCTTTGTTCGCACCATATACAGTGCCTTCCAGTGCGGCTAGCTGCTGGAATGCCCTGTATCGCATAGTAAACTCCCCTGTGCATGCTGGGGCCGGAAGGGATGGTGTGGTAGTGCATTGAAGTCAATGGCACCTCTGCCACGCCCCCTGCCCGCAGTGCCACATTAGTGCCTGTGTTGCGGTCCAGTGCGATCGGAAAAAATGGTGCATGCACCAGAACACAGGGGGGAGTTTCCTATGCCATACAGTGCATTGTGCACCCATCCACACTGCCACACACTCTGTGTACCCGCCCAGACTGTCACCCACTCTGTGTACCCGCCTACACTGTAACTAACTCTGTGCACCCACCCACACTGCCACCCACTCTGTGTACCCGCCTACACTGTAACTAACTCTGTGCACCCACCCACACTGCCACCCACTCTGTGTACCCGCCTACACTGTAACTAACTCTGTGCACCCACCCACACCGCCACCCACTTTGTGCATTCACCCATAATGCCCATCAATTCTGTGCACCCACACCTCCCATCCACTCTGCATCCATACTGCTCATACTGTGCACCCACACCGCCAACACTGTACCCACTTTGTAACCCCACTTTTCCCAGCTTCACTGAGATCATCGTCTCTGGGCGCACGTATCCTGCGTTTAGGGACAGTGATCTAATGCCAACTGCATTTATTCGTATTACGGTATATAATAATAATAATAATATATGCTGTAGTTCAAGCACCAGAGGGAGGTGCGTATTGGGGGGAGGCCTCTACAAATTTTTGCTATGGGGCCCTGGGATTTCTAGTTACGCCCCTGCCTGGAGGTCAGCTGCAAGAAAGAAGACAAAGCAGAAGTTCAGATGTTAAGAAAGTGAAAGTGCTGATAGGTTACAGGAATAAACAGAGAAAATAAATAGTCAAAAATACTCAAAATAACTGAAAAAAGTAAAGAGATTAAGGAGCGACACAGTAAGTGGAAGTATAGAAGACAAGCCCTGGCAGCATATACTTACATTTTACTCTCCTGCCACTCCTTATTAAAGCCAGGTAATTATCATGAGAGTCAGGCTCTAGCATTAGCATTACAAGAAGTCATCAATGGCTAACTATGTTTCTCACAGAAAAGTGTTCCTTTAAAGCGTATATTTAAATCCTAAAAAAAACACTAAAAACTTACATTTTAATATATTGCAGCTTACTAGTCCTTGCATGCAGTGGCTGCATTAGTTCTTTTTTTTAGCTTTTTTCCCTTAATTTCACCCGGTGATTTTGCCAGTAACACACTTTCAGTCCTAGGGAGGCAACACTACTGGTCCATTTGTATTAGGGCAACAGAAAAAAAATTGTAGTATTAGAGAACCCTGCTCCTTTCTTATTATCTATAGCAGTAGTGCCCACAATTATTCGCCTGGAGATCAACTTTTCAAATGACGAGCTCAATGAGATCTACCAACGAAAAAACACCTGCATTCAGGGGCGGGAGGGGGCGTGGCAGTGCATTGTCTCTCCTCTCTTTCTCCCCTGTTTCTATCTGCTGTCTCTTCTCTCACTTTCTCTGCTGTCTCTCTCCTGTCTGTCTTTTCTTACCTCCACTGCAGCAGCTTCCAAAGTCTCCTCTCCTCTCTCCTTCCCATCTGCGGCGTCTGACACATTCAGCCGCAGGAACACCGCGGGAGGACAGGACACAGGTCAGTGAGTCAATCGCGATCTACCAGTGTTCGCTTTGCGATCTACTGGTAGATCGCGATCTACCTAATGGGCACCCCTGATCTATAGCATAGAATGGTGTGGCTGTATGCAGCACTTGTGGCTTCCTGATGGGTAGAATACGCTGGCATTTATGTTTTACAGGCTCAGCCATATGTGTGCATGAACCCTCAATGGCACTTTTAAAAACAAAATGTACCAAATGAGAAACGTTCAATGTTAGGATTTACATAAGCTTTAAGCAACAGTGTAAACATTTTATTTCTGTGGGACCACCAGGTATATTTTAAAGTAGATCTAAACCCTAAATGGAGAGCGTTTAATTTGCTAGAGCTCTGTGTGGTATACTACTTCCCACCATAGGTACATGTAGACAAGATGATAATGCAGAAGTACAATTGTCAACCCATAATAGGAATTGCCTGAAGAACGACCTTCATGGTAGGTTTACCAGGTACTCTTTTAATAAAAGCTGCAGATTTAATAAGAATGAAAGCAACTTTCAAAATTACATTATAAATATGGTAAAAAGATTAACACCTTTGCAATATTTAATTAGAGAAATTTAATTCTGAGTCATGCCTTTAAAGAACAACCAGTAATGTGGTTTTAAAAGTTGTGTGTGAATGGGCAGTTGTCCCTGGGATAAACCACACAGAGAACACATTATTTAAACGTTATTTACAATAGGAGCAGATCGACAGACTTGTACTGAGAGAGATACAATACACCACAATTGCTGTAGAGTTGAGAGAGAGAGGCAGTAAAGCACAATAATTGTGCAGTGCTACTAAGCAAGTACTAATGCTTGAATATGTAATCAGAAAGCAATGCTGTGCCAAAACATTGACAAGTCTATTTCACTTTAGCTGTTTTTCTAGATATTTCAACCCCTTAATAACCAGTGACGTCCATAGTACGTCACTGGCATCATGCCCATTCTAACAGACTTGCCGGGACTCTGTTTAAACTTGTAAAGCCGACTGTCGGCTTTACAGTAGAAGCAATTCTGTTGGCTCAGCTGCCACAAGATCGCTTCTAGGGGCCGGTAAACGGGCCCCCCTGCCCGACCCCCGCCACGTTACCCGGGCTCCGCTGCCCCTCCACGGGCCCGGCTTCTCTGGTGTTGGGGTGAAGCTTGGGAGGAGATCGGCGAACCTCCGTTCACAGATCTCCTCCCTGTACTATGGTACCAGGAGCGATGCAGATTACATCACTTCCTTCCGGCCCCATAGCTGTCAGTGCTGGGCTCCTGAAGCCCAGCAATAAGCTATTGAAGTGTCATCTGCAATTAAATAGCTCATTTAGAGTGTAAAGGTGATATTAGGGGTCTTTTGGACCCCCAGTATCACCTTAAAGTGTACCTGTCAATGCCAATATGCCATCACATGGGGGGCGTGTAAGCCCCCCTATGTCATAGCAATTAAAGTAAAGTAAAAAAAAATAACAGTTTCTAAAATTAATATTTGTATGTATGTACTGTATGTATGTGAGATAGGGACCTTAGATTGCAAGCTCCTTGAGGGCAAGGACTGATGTAAATGTGCAACTATGTAAAGCGCTGTGTAAATTGTTGGCGCTATATAAACACCTGTAATAGTAAAAGAAAGGGTACATTTCCAAATTTGAATGGGATCTCCCAAGATAAAAAAAAATATTTCCACTCTACCTCTTTACCTAATCATTTTTTTTAACAAGTGATCTCAAAGCTTCAGTTACTTATCTAAAAGTCTGATTACATAACAGTTGAGATCCAAGACCTTCTTTTTTCTGGTCTAAAGTGGAAGGGTTGGATCTACAGTACCTATGTCATGTTTTTCATGACATTGGTGCTTTGTATTGGCTGTTGGAAGAGTCATAGTGCCCTTTGAGAGTCCTCAAATGATTTGGAAGTCTCCAGGAGTGGTCATACAATGGGCAGACACAAGACTGGCCAGCAGGAAGAGCAACTGTCACCACTACCATATGAGGCATTGTGGAGGAACATTTGGAAGCAGATTCAGGTATGTTTTTAAGAGAACATGCTCTTTTAAATAACTGTAGGGGCAGATAAATGAGATACAATTTAAGGATACGTACACAGTAACTTAAGGATTCATTTCAGTTTGCACACAGATCAGTTTATGATTAAAGATAACAAGTTAACAATTCAGAACATAAGAATCTTAAGCTGGCTTTTTTCAGTAATTAAAATTCTAAACATACAAAAAATTGTAAAGGCTATAAACCTACTTTCTACTGTTTTGTTTTCCTTATGTAAGTATGAATGACTGTTTGTAACAATTTCTTCTACACATACAGTAGGACCTTCACTGCCTCTTAAAAGCTTCAATTTAATTTTGTGTCAGGAACATCATACTCACAAGCAAAGTCAAGTTTTAAAGTTTTAGGATGCCATTCACAGAAGTTTCTCTGTAGTATAACCTGAGCAAAAACAATCAGAGGTTCATCAGGCCGATCAAAGGAACCAGAGCTAGTTCATCTTTGCACTGGGATTAACCTAGTCACACAGGCAGGAAATCAAAATAAATAATTCAGAGGAAATTACTGTATTTTTTAACATGAAAAATAGGCCAGATTTATCAACATGGTATTATTAACAGTTGCAATTTCCTTACAGTCACCATGTAAATGTAAACTGCAGTGGTAGGTTTGAATCTATCTGCTGGCTGAGAAAAAAAGAGCCCCAGTTCTTAGTAAGAATACATTTTCTTATGAGATTCTTTCTGAGAGCTCTGGAGCTACACTGAACTGAGATTTGGCCTGTATAACACTGAGTTACTGATAACAAGAATTCCTTCACTTTTGGAAGCTTACACCACAATATTTTCTTGTCCACAGGTAGAATATGTGGAATTCTCAAAAATCATCCATTGCATATTCTCCAAGCCTCACATTTTTAATTAACCCTTGCAGTGGGGCTACACCACACTTCAAGTGTTAAGTCCTCGTTTGTGTCTAGGTGCTAAAATAACAAAGATATACTCCCCCGAAGCTCCCAGCCGGCCAGCTGTCACGGTGTTCCCTCTAGCCTGTCTCCTCCTCCACAGCACATTAGAATGTTCCTCAGCATCCTCACATCCAAAGCTTTCTGCTCTTTTGGAAGCTTACATCACAATATGTTCTTGTCCACAGGTAGAATATGTGGAATGCTCAAAAATTATCCATTGCATTCTGTCCAAGCCTTACATTTTAAAAGTAACCCTTGAGTGGGGCTACCCCCCTCCTCCACAGCACATTGAAATGTTTCTCAGTATCATCACGTCTATGCACAATGTAGTTAGTGTATAAACTGGCCTACATTTATTACAGATATAGAAATCTGTGTTGTTTTATGCCCAGATTCCCACCAAGTTACTTTGCTGTGATTGGGTGTTGCTTGTTAAAAATAATTTCCTGAGCTTTCCTCACACTCCACCACACATGGGATCACTATATTACTCTGTGTGCTCTGCTTCTGCCCTCTGTGACAAGATCAAGCAAAAACATGGGACCATGGAACAAAGTGGAGAAGCAAAACATACAGAGTATGTTGGTCATCCCGCATGCAGCTGGAGTGTCAGAAAGAATCTTGAACAAACATCTCCTCCCTGTATCTTTCAAACCCAGCAATGCGCTGAGACAGAAGCTTGTACATCCAAAAGACCCAACACCCAAATGCAAGTGGAGTAACTTGGTACAGTATATGCAGTGCAGTGTAGTGAGGAATGTAAAGAACTTTACAATAGGGAGACAAAACAAGCTCTACAGAAAAGAATGGCCCAGCACAGGAGGCCAAATTCTACAGGTCAAGACTTATCAGTTTTTCTACACCTTAAGGAAAAGGAACAATCTTTTAAGGTCACTGAGGTGCACAATTTGGACAGAGAAGAAAACTGGATTGCAAGAGGCATGAAAGAGGTCATCTACAGCAGTGGTTCTCAACCTGTGTAATCTCATAACCGACATTTGTCCTTGGTCATTTAGTCATGATCCAAGTCGCACTGCAATGGAATGCACGGAATTGCAGTAGGGGGCATTCAGGTGCAGGCGATTGGACTGTGGGCGGGAGTTGCATTTGGGGCGTCATTCAATTTAATGGCAATGCAAGACACCTTCTGTCTTCCAAATATCTTCCTTTAATGCTAAAACATATGAGAGAGGCAGTCCAATGGCTGAAATCCACTATCATAGATTGGAGGTTGTGTTCTGCTTGCAGAGGAATCTGACCTGTTGTAGTCTGTTGTATTTGATGAGTTTTTGGACATAACTGACATAAAAGGTTGGGTAAGCGAAGAGAATAGCAGTAGTGATCAGTGCAAAGACAGGCAGGGATAGGAATGCAAACTGGGTAAAAATATAGGTGACTAGGAAGGATGCTGCAAGAGGGAAACCAATTGGATTTTGTGGGGCTGCCATAATTAATGGACCCAATTCCTCTTCAGTCCTCATTGGCCCCTAGCTGTGATTTTTTTCTCCAGGGACAAGAGGCGAAGGACAAGCAATACCAAAAATTAAGCATACAGTCCTAAATGCATAGGCTGGCTACCTGCCCTTTCCCAAGCCAGGACAAAAAAAAACCGACAAGCCTAAAAGGAAGGTAGAAGTGCTGCCACATGCATGTAGTAGGTGACATCATTCTTCTTCTCCTTTCTCTACTCATCTCCCCTTCCTCTATCTCCTCTTCCTCCTCCACCACCTCCACCCCCTCCTTCCTTAACACCACCCCCTCCTTCCTTAACACCACCCCCTCCTTCCTTAACACCTTCTCCATTTCCACCTTTACTTCTTCCTCTTCCATCCACTCCTTCTTCTATGTGATTACGGCATAGGGAGAGTTTCTGGGGAGCTGGGATTATATGTGGAGAATAGTGCCTTACTGAATCACACATGGTAAAGTACTAGTGATAACAGCCCCCTTCCTCTATTTTGTGGCCTGGGCATGTCCCTCATTAACATTTACCACCTGTTATCACTATTTCTTTATGTATTATTTAAATTTTTTTTTACAGATTTATATATTTTTTAATTCAAGTTTAAATGTTTATTTTGTTCCATGTAAGGCCATCCCTGCCCTGGTAAAGCAAACAGAAAGAGATAGCTAGACTGTAATTAAAATGCTTACAAGAGATCATATCCATGGACTACAGGGTGTTATAAATGTACCACTGACAGGAAGTGGCCAGTGTGCACTTAAGGTACTAGCCTACCCTGCTGCAGATCTCATGTTACAGAGTGCCTTCAGTGCAGTGGAGGGGGAGGTTAGAAATTGTGATTGAGCAGCTGATTTTTAATTACACACATCAGAACTGGATCAATCAAACTACCAAACAACTAATGTGGATGTTAGTGCTAAAATAAATACCTTTATTTTCTATACATTTAACTAAGAAAAGACTAAACATCTTTTGGGTATGTGGAGGCACAGCAGAGTTGTGGTGCATCTAGGGTTAGGGTGTTCAATGTTGTGGGTGCAGTGTTTTTAAAAATTTTTAAATGGATGCTATGAAAAAAAAGGCAGCTTTTGAATGGACTGCCAGCAACGACTGCCCGATGTGCTTGGATCACCCATGATAAAAATTATGATCTAAAATAATTGCAAAAATCCCAATTAGTAGAAGAAAATAGCCAAGCTGTTGACAATTGAAGATTGTCAAAAGCAAAGCGAGTTCCCTCACCGTGGACCCTTTGCTGCCTGTGACCTGTGTGGACCTGAAGGTGTGGCCAATTTTCCAGGATATCTGCCGCTGCCCGCCTTGACACAGGAGCCTCGTCTCGGTACTACTCTGCCGTCCTTATTCTTTGCCCCGGCTGTGTGCTGCCTGATGTGTCTGACGCTGCAGCTGGGTCACCCTCGACCTTCACCTTCTCCATAGACCCAGCAATCTACCTCAAGCAGAAGTCTGCAAGCCTCACTCTGCAGATTACTATGCCGGGATCTCCTTCCGTCAAGCCAACCCAACCAGCTGCCCAGGACTGTCGGACAGCTATGGTGTGAGTTGCTTAATCTTTGTCTTCTGTCCCTTGCTGTGCCCGTGACTGCTATCCTATGACCTGCTACCCTACGAACTGTTGCCTGTGAATTGTTGCCCTATGAACTGCTGCCTTATGAACTGCTGCCCACTGTCCTTGCTGCTGAGCCCTTGTTCTGCCTGGAGTGACCCGTGACCCTGGACCTAATCATTGCTACCCCATATTGTGTGTTGACTCTCCCCGTCTGTACCACACCTGTAGTTTGCTTCCACTTATGTGTACCGGAATACCCCAATAAACACCCTGCATGTCGGGTCTTGTATGATTCACCACTGTGTGCTCTCTCTCTGCACTCCTTGAACCCCCCCCCCCCCAAGTCAAATTGCCTGCAAAGGTGATTTAAAATGCAAAGCTGTTGCTTATAAATATTTAACTCTGCCATGGCTTTGGATGCTTTTGGGAGGCACAGAGGACATCGCCGTGCTGTACTTCTGCCTCCTGGGATAGTTGGGTGCTTGAAATCCTTGAAAATGCACTCCAGACCACTGCAGGGGCATATTCTTGCAGGGTTTCAAATGCCCAATTATCGCAGGAGGCAGCAATGAGGCATTTCGACTTCACCTGCACCTCCTGGAAGCACGAGAAACTGGGGTCGAGGTAAGACATTTTTTATGGCAACAGCTTTATTTTTGAATCCCCTTAGTAAGAAATGTGTTGCAACAATTAGTAAATGTTCTGTGATAAGACACATGCAGTCTGTTATCACTGTAGTGAATGTGGACAGGGACAGAATGTAAAGAGGCTGCAGAAGCAGCATTAAGATATTATAAAAAAATAAAAGAGGAAAAAGCCCTTCTCTCCTCCCACCCCCACATTCTCCAAGATACACAGCATTTTGCTACAGGACATTTAGTAAGTGTTTACATCTAGCAGACATGCCAGTACCTACAAATCCTACACTAATCTCTCACTATTGTCAGAAGCACTCCTTATGCTTTCCCTATCACAGCTAAAGCATATTGTCAGTATGGTTGCTGGGAACCTACCATTTTATAGTGAGAGGGATGGTTTACCTAAAAGCCCCCTTATTGGCTCTTCTACACCAGCTGACTTAAATTCAAAGATCATGCAATGCATTATGGTTACTATAGTTATTGCCAGCATTAATTCACTGGATCCATGAACAATGAACTTGCAGGATTTGCAGAGAACCCTTGGTAACATCCCTAAACAAAATAACTAATTTAAGCCTAAACCTAACCCCTTATTAACACTCCTAACCCCTTAAACTAATCTCACCACTAAATTAACCCCTAACATTAAATAACCCCTTTTAAATAAATTTGCCTTATCGGAGTGATAAACAACTGCATTAATCCTCACAGTGCCTATTCAAAAGTTACCATTTTAATTTTCAGGAGCTAAAAACTCAGATAAAGAAGAAGATTCCAACGCTTTCCCACTATACTAAAAAGTGGTTTCTTACTATTTACTAAATCCCCTACTGGTGACCATGCAGGGAGTGAAGGGAAATCTGCACAAACATTCCCACATAAAATGCCATTTGAGTCACTTGAAATACCTACCTACTCTCTCCGAATGAAGACCCACCTACAGCTTCTAAGCCCCATTCTTGCCCTTGGTTACTAGCATAAGTGAAGCAAAGGGACAATCCTATTACTTGCCAACTCAACTGGTACCATTTGAGACAAAATGAGGCATCAAAAGATCTGTAACTTTTTGCAAAAGCGAGGGCTAGAGCTTGGCAGTACAGCTGCATAGGAAAATCTTTATTTGTACTACATTGGTTACTACACTAAATTGGCATGTGCCTGAGTATTATCTTTATTTTAGTATTTTGGGTGGTCTGTGATGCTTTTCTCCTTCCATGGAAAAATAAATGTCAGTGTGAATCTTTCTCTTTGGTTGTGAGGGAATGACATGTGGAATGGAATGTAAGCAATCTTTGTAATGTGTTTCTAAAGGAAATATTTTCTATTCATATTTTTAGAAAACCTCTGCCATATATTAATGTATTATATATACATATTAGATGTATAAGTGTTAAATGCATGTAACAATTTTTTAATAAGATTAAAATGTAGAACAGTTCTTAAAGAGTAACTTTGTTTATTAACGGGAAACCTGTACTGTTGGAATATTCAGGCTGCCATATGTGTAAATAAGCTTATGTGAGAAGTTTGAATTTTTGCTTGTGATAGGAAAAATTGTAAATCTAGCACTGCTTGGATGACAAACAGGAGTTCTCTAATAACCAGAATACGAACAAAGGGAATAGACCTGAAGTTAATTGGTTCACTATAGAAATACTTATAGAAAAAAAAGAATTTCTGGCAATTTTTAAGGCTAACAGGCAAACCATTGTCAAAAAAGAGCATGAGGAGCTGGGCACTGCCACAAAGGACATATAACAAGGCAAAAAATAACCTTACTGCGGGAGAGGGTCCTTTTAATGCGACTTTGAGGGCTAAATAAGAAAAATAACAGTCATTTAATTTTCATACTTGGGAGATGCCTTTAAGCTGTATGTGGTGTTATGGAACAGTACAATTTTCAAGGACAGCATAAAAAAATAAATAAATATGGAATCACATATTTTAGATGTGTAATTGATATTTTAACTTTCACATTTAGCTTGGCTTACATATAGCCATAACACACCAATTTGACTCATTAAAACTAAATAAAAAAAGGTACTTTTCCGGTAATTTTCACTCTGACACCAGTAGTAACAGACCTGAATTGACTGGAGGAAGTAGCAGGAAGTTGCACTTGTAAAAAGTAGCAACTAAAAGCTATAGGAAGGTTTACGCTCAAGAACATTAAGCTAAAGCCCTAAACTTTCTACAGTTTAATAATATACTTTGTAAGCTTCAGTACTACAAGGCATTGTCTTAAAAGTTTAATAAAATGTCAAAAGAGAGTGCACATAGATACCTGAAAACCACAAACCCACATTCCTTGAAACCCCCATCACTAAAAACCCTCAATCATTTCTAAAATATAAAAAATATAGGCTTAAAATCAGAGTATAAGAAACAATAGCCACAAATATTGTACAGTGCCAAGATAGTATTTAAGCAGCTTAGTAATGTTGCATTGTAAAAGGGAGACACAAGGCAGGTTTTATCTTAAAATAAACATTACGGTTTATTATTTGATATGCAATAGCTTCAATTGTTGTTCAGTTGCTGGACAGTATGTAAGCAGCTTGGTTAGGTTGCCATATAAAAGGGAGAGACGAGGCAAGTTTTATCCTGCACAAAACATTATAGTCTATTATCTGAGATAATAGCCACATATATTGTTTGATGGCTGAACAGCATGTAAGCAGCTTGGTTAGGCTGCAATATAAGGGGGAGAGATGAGATGGGTTTTATCTTGACATAAACATTACTTTATTACCTGAGAGACAATAGATACAAATATTTGTGTGTCAGAGCACAGGAATAGGCAGCAAACTTCTAGGCGCAACACAGGATTCACCCTGCAGCAAACATTAGAAACTTGGCAACTGAGGTCCAGCTGCACAAAATCACAGGCCAGGGAAGGTGACAGAAACTAGTAATGATATCAGGATTATGGGGGGAGGGGGAAACTAGTTAATTTTAATGAAAGTGAGCCAAATCATAACTGTCAAGGGACCGGTGGATTCACCACTCCATAACAAAACCTCCTGCTGCCAGTGGCCTAGCCTTGACACCCAATAGTACCTACGGCCCTCTTCTCTGAGAGTGACACACCAGCTTTGGACCCAATGTATTTAGCAAGCCTGTGGTTGAGGTGCTGTCTGTGCATGCTGTCTGCAGACAGTCCTGGCTGCTGTGGTTTAGAAAAAACTCTTAAATGTGGTGCTAAAGCAACCACTGCCACCTTTGCCCTCCTTTCAGGAATGAGAGGATTGGAGGCATGTTGGTCATTAGGGGGATCCTGCCACCAGCAGGAAAAGCCTCAAAGTGTAGCATTTTGGGCTTTCTCTGAGATGGTGGCAGTAGATCAGCCATTTTACCCTTGTATTTGTGATCTAATTGGGGTCCACCCAATAGTGGCCCATCTCTTTGATATTACTCTTTCTGCCTTACAGGGATAGAAACAGTAGGCAAAAGATCCTGCTAGCCCTGAGACAGCAGCAAGTCTTCCTCTTTATCCTGCAGGTGTGCCTCCAGTGCCCAGCTTATCAGGTCACTCAGTGTATGCTCCAGGAGGAACACAAGAGGGATTGTATTACCTAATTCTTGCCTCGTCGCAGTTCACCATTTTGGTCACCTGACCTTGTAACATAATTGCATAGATACTCATTGATGCAGGCTGCTAGTGAAGTCTCTGCAACCTGACTGATGTTAAGTTTCAGTGTGTAGAGGTGTCATAGCTGCAGTGGATTGCAGGCAACCTTTCTTGGTGCTGTATTTCTGCCAAGTAAACACTGGTCAGGTATGAATGCCTAGTAGTAACAAACCCTTCTGGTCTGAAGAAGCCAGGGTACTTCCTGATGATCCACTGCACAGCCAGCTTAAGAACATATGCCAGGCAAGGTACAGCAAGTTAGTGCTTGGCTGGCTGAAGATATCCAACTGTGCATCCACCACTTAAAAGTGTTGTCCTTAGTTCCAAATACAAGAATAATTAATATAGCAGGTAGTTTCTGGCAGGCAGATCAATTGGGCTCAAAGCACCAGCAAACCCAATGTCACAATGGAAGGGAAGAAACTGTGTAAAAACAAATTGAGATAGGGCATCAGGCACACCGCTAGTACATTAAGTGTGACTACTTGTAAAAAATAATTAAAGATTATACTTGAACTTACAAAAACTCCATTAATGTCTATACAGTGGTGATATCCTGCCTGGCTTTGTATTTCTGACTGAAAATGATTGTGAAAAGGCTTTACATTCTGGAATCCTTAGCAATTTTCAAGACTCCTCAACTGTTGAATACCTGATTGGTGTTAACCTGGGAAACCATGAGAGGCATATTTCTAATGGAAATTATTGTAACTATTATGTTCAATTATTTTCTCCAAGGTGTCACACTTAAGGTATTAGGGGTGCACCCAATGTATTATAACTGTGGGGCAGTCCCTTCAGATGGTTAGGATAGATGTTCCCTCCAGTCTTCTTTAAGCCGCCTCTACCCCATGGACAAAATCCTCCCATGTCAACCACTTAGCTAACTCCAGTGCATGCAGTACCTTTATAGCATGATCACTCTGTGATAGAAAAGGCAAATGTGCCCTGCCTTTAGAAGGTGCAGCCCCACCGCCAGTTTGTCTTGCAGAACCTGCTTGCCCCTTCTAAGTAACAGTCTCTTGGATCTTATCAAGCTGGTGTGAGATTACTGGATAGAAAAGTGAAAGCAAAGCAATCTACAAGTGCAACACATTTGTGGGAACTTCAACGCTGCAACAGTGCTGGGAAGAATTGGTCCATGCATCTGCAATGTAGCATCTATATTTTTGTTGGTGATGGTGACAGTCCTTGGGCCCCTGTTGGCATAATTGGATGACAATCAGCACAGTTCTCTGCAATAGAAGGTTGACTATTGCTTTGTGTATCCATACTTGACTTGACAACACATCACCAACACCTTTTCTGGTACTTACATTGACTCCTCTGGGCCATGAGCTCCTGAGCTGTCGAGCTTGGGATAGTGAATCACATGAGCTTTGGGCATGGTTGGAAGAAACACTGGGTGAAAAAGCCATGCACATGTGTATCTGCCTTTTATAGAAAGAGCTGCTAACCATAGAGTGGTTGCTAAGAGTAATTTGGTTGGTTTTCTCTAGTGATGCTTTCCTATCTATTCAACCATTACTGTAATATTACCAAAAAAAAAGCAATTGGCTAGAACCTATCTCATTCACTAAACCAGGAACTGGGACAAGGAGTGAACTCCCTATGGAGAACATTTTGTTCCAAAATAATCAGATGCTGTTTGCTGTGAAGTTATAACAGAACATGCAGTTGGAATTTCTAATATAGCATTTTCCTTATGGAGTCAGTGTCACCTGTATGAACTAGTGGGCATAGTACACTTGTCTACACATACATTTAAAAAAATAAAAATACATTTACATTCTTATACACTATTATCGGCACAAACTGGACGATGAATTAGGTTAGGGTCAGGTCACAAATGAAGGTAGTTTTACATATTATTGACATAATATTTATTCTAAGACTGCACTGCAGAAATGTGCTCAGTCTATATTTCACAGACTGATTTACTCTGAAGTACAAATAGAAACTGATGGATTGGATGATTAGGGCCAAGTGAAATTTGTTGTGAAGAAATGCAGATGGCCCCAATAACATGATATGCTTTTTACACTATTTCACATAATTTATGGCAAGTAGATTCAATTTCCTCATTGTTTGATTGTTTTATGTGGTTTCTTAGAAACGTTATATACAGTAGCATGGGGAAAGTGCAACGCTCCTACAGACCTTCATCTGTGCTTTTGTGTGTTCCAAACATTATGCCACATCATGAATACAAGAGCAATTTTATGACCATCTCCACAATAACTGTATTAAATGCACTTTGTAGAGAGACATAACTTTTACGGAAGGCAATATTATGGAGCTTTATGAAATAGAATACTGTAATTATAAATTAAAATATAGCCATCACTACGTCTAATGTTCAGCTTATAAACGTTTAAGAAATGATGTGCAATTCATTACTTAAAGCAATATATAATAATAATAAAAGTAATAATAATGCAAAATGAAAAATATAAGAGACATTATATTTCCTTCTTTTTTTTCTCTACATTTTCTGTTGTGACATCACTAGATTTTTGTGAAAGTGGTACTCAAGTCAAACAGCTAAACACCCAGTAAAAGTCATATATGTTTTCTATTTTGCCCATTAGACATGTAAATTTCATTTCGAATGCAAATTTGGACACAATTTCATGAATTCCAATTAGGCCGAATGCAAATTAATCTGAATGTTCTTTTAACGAAATTTCGGATCATCCGAATTTCATTCAAAATAAAACTAAACTCAGACACGTGACTATTTTCTGGCCAACCAGAAACAGCGTTCAGCCCCGAAACCTGAAAGAAAAAAAAAGTCAGAAACGACATGTAACACACACATCTTTGTTCAGCTTTGTAGCTTCCTATGTTACCTGTTGCGTCATGTCGATTTACTCAGATTACCCCTGATCCAGCACCATCAGGTCTGGCAAAATGGATCTCTGATCCACTTGTTTTTGGGCCGGAGTCTGGGGTGACTGGGTGTACATGGTCACATGTTTGTTTACACATGGCTACCCATAGATTTACATTGGGCACCTGATCGGGTCCACCTAAAAAACTGACAGGCGGACCCGATCAGACAGCCCGTGTGAAACGGGCCTCAGCTACACCAGCTCAGTTCTATTAAAATTAATAAAAGTTGATGCTTAGGAACGATCAGGTGAATATAGTATTACTGACCAAATGTTAACAAGTTTATTGTTGTTGACATTTTGTTGTGTGGTCAAACCTTGAGAAATGTCCTTTTTCACTTGATACACGTTCAGTAATGTATGCTGCATACTATCACTCCCATAGGCAGTAAAGGAGTAGCTTATCTTTATTATATCATTAGAGAACAATAGCGAACTGTTAAAAATGTCTCATTCTGGAAGAACTTTCTTTCAAAGACAATGGTTTTGCACAATTCCTTGCAATTTTTGTATTCTATGCATGATGAGATAGTTATAAAAAATGCCAACATTATTCATGTCAGTAAAAGCATCAAAATATTATTATTTAAACTAGCAAAAGTGTACCTGATCCAGAACAGGAAAGATCGGGGCTATAACAAACAACGCTAAAGAAATGTGGTAGTGGGCAGAATGGGCAGGAGAAGAGCGGAGGGTATGATGGTGGGCAGTATGTGCAGGAGATAAGTGCCGAGGGCATGATGGTGGGCACTATGTGCGGGAGAGAAGTCTGGAGGGTATGATGTGTGCAGTATGTGCAGGAGAGGAGTGTAAAGGGTATGACTTTGGCCAGCATGTGCAGGAGAGATGTGCAGAGGGTATGACGAAGGGTAGTATGTGCAGGAGAGGCGTGTGGAGGGTATAACAGTGGACGGTATGTGCAAGAGGGGGGTGTGGGGGGTATGACGGTGGGTGAGTATATGCAGTAAAGGAGTATGGAGGATACAGCGGTGGGCAATACGTGCAGCAGAGGAGTGTCGAGTGTATCAGAGTAGACAGCATGTGAAAGAGAGGAGTGTATGATGGTGGCCAATATGTGCAAGAAAGATGTATGGAAGATATGACACTGGGCAGTAGATGCAGGAAAAGGAGTGTTAAGGGTATTATGGGGCAGTATGTTCTAAACCTGCAAATGCTAGTTGTCTCGTTGACTTCAAGTTACTAATATTAATGCTACTCTCTCTTTTCTGATCTGCATACTCAGTGCAGGTCAGCGACTCAGAAAGCACAGAAGCCATTGGATCCTCATAACAGACAAGCAACTAGCAGATTCAGAAGGTGACAAACAGTACATTTTCTATATTTATCTCATTAAAGATTAGCTTAATATTGCCAAACATTTTACATTGTTTCTGTAGTGCATTAATAGCACTATGGCTTTAAAACACATACATTGTTTTTTTTATTGAGACATGTTTCACTTGTACATGACAAAGACCTTAATGTGTGATTTTTTTAATATGCCATCCTCCGTAGCTAAAAACTTTGTGCTGAGCTGGTGATTTCTGTCCTGATTTAATAAAAATAGATAAGAATATAAAGTACTAGATGATGTTTTCTGATGGCTCCACTACCAGACCTCTTATCAGCACTCTGAAGGGTTTAACAGGAGCACTGGTGAGCGCTGTCTGTTGATGTCTTGTGCTCTTTTGGACAGAGCTATCATCAGGCTTGATCCATGGGAAAAATAGGGAAAAGATGAATGGAAGAGACACTTTTCCTGTCACCCTGCAGAAAGCCATGATCTCATGTCTCACTCTCTCTCCAAATTTCATTTCTTAAACATGGAACATAGAGGCCCTCAGGGTATGTGTTTAAGGATGCAGACAGATGAACAATACATTGCTCAATGTCTGCAAGTATAGCAATAAAGCAACAATTAGATAATTGCACTATTTTCGTCTGCATGCTCCAAAACATAATCATAAATGGCATGGGAAGAGCAACTGGGAAGTCTCTTTTAACTAATCATTTATGAGTAGATATATATAGTGTGCTATTTTAGATGTAATGGCGAAGACATATGATTCATGTGTTTTAAATGTGATTAAAACTTTGTTTACCTGGATAATATGTCAGTATTGTAAGTATAAGTGTAATGTTTATGTAAAAATACAAATGCAAGTTATAAGGAAGTAGATAAATATAACAGATACTTCAAGTGCAACTAAAGCCAATGTTTGTTTGTTTGTTTTTTAGTTCTGGATAGAGTGGAGAAGGTGCATAATACCTGTCAGGCTTTTTAATTGCTTTCTGTGTCCCCATTAGGGAGATCTACCCTTTACATTTGTCCTGGTGAACGTTATCAGTAAAAGTGAAAATGAAACAATATCACAAATTTTGGGATGTCACCAGAATGGAAATAGAGGGGAAATCTTTCAATGAGCACATTGATGGCCCTGCTGACTACTAGAGATGTCCCTCACAACTTCATGTTGCAGCTATTGGACAGGAATTGAAATCTCCCTGCTGGTACGCAGATGGCAAAAAAAGTTGCCAGGGGTTGGCAGGGTCAGTCCATAACTAGGGAGGCTTCGATTATCCAATCATGTGCAAGCAAAATCCTGCTTTTCATTTTTCCTTGCACTTGATTGGGTAGTGCCTGCAAAGAGAATTTTTACTTTGTTTCACCTCATTCACTAAGATTAATTTAGCAACATGATAATAATTCATGTTGCTAAATGAAAATTTACTTTGAAAGTAACCATGGTACTATATTTTCTTCCTTCAAGCTAGCAGTGGTTCTGATCATTTTAAAATAGCCCCATTGGCATTGCCTGCTGATGATCTATGCCAAGCTGAAATATGTGTCTGTATTTATTCACAGATCCGTGCCATGCAGCATGATTTATACTAAGGGTAGTTCAGTACTACTTTGTCCATGTAAACAGGACCATGAATGGGTCCAGACAGAAGCATCAATGAGGTAGTGGTGGTTGGAGGAGGATGGAGGAGTATAGTATGCTTCTTTAGGTATGCCAAGAATGAGTAGGTCGATATGCCACAGTTTCAACTGTCATTTCAGGACAGTGCACCTAAAAATCAGAAATGACAGTAATAATGTCAGTGATGATAACATAACATTTTATATACAATGTTTTGTAGAAACTACTGAACATAACCTAAAATATATTTTTTTTAAATTGCCAGTTGTGTATGTTTTCTACTTTATTAATGTCAGATATTATTTATGCCTTGCTTTGTGTATAAATCTATATGCAGTGTTATAAGCCATTTAATGAGAGGCTAACACCAGTTTCATTTTGGAATAAATTGAATCAGGTCTATTATTTGAAATGGCTGATTTTGGCACAAACTTCTCTGCAATGCTTGTTTCTGGTGCAGGGCCCAAGCTCTTATGGCATCAATTATGGATGGCCACTAGTATAGGCACTGAAAAGATGAATAATGATTTGAAGAGTTAAATTAATCATTTTCTTTTGTCAAATGATTTGTTGGTGACCAGATGTCCCTACAAAGCAGGAAGTCTGAATTCTGGTGACTGGTGACCGTACAGGAATAGATGGGAAATCTTCCAATGGGGACACTTGTTCTGGTGCTCATGCTGACCACCAGGGATTTCCCACTCTCTTTGGAGGGATTTGGAGGGATTTCCTTTCACTCTCTGTTGTGGCTATCGGACAGGAAGTGAAGGGATATCTCCACATTGGGACACAGATGGCGAGCTGACAGGGGTTAGAACCCTCCCTTAAGCTGGCCATACACTGTGCACATTTAGGCCAGTTCTTGATGAACCAGTGGGTTCAGTGGGTGGCCCTCTCAGCACTCTTCTGTCCGGCTCCCTTCGTTCAGGAAACCAAAGGAGCCGGATGGAAAATTTTTGGGTGAAAGGTAACCAATCAGGTATTCTGACAGCAAAACGCTCACTGCTATCAGAATACAACAGCCCAGCCAGATATTTGAACATAAATGCTTTTTAGCTTGGATTGAGGATGCTGTTGTATTTTTTTAGTTCAGTTCGTATGTTGAACAAAACAAATAACTGTTTATGGCCAACTTAACTATAACTCTAATGTCAGCATCAGAGGGGCGCTTTTTAGGATATATCTTGTAGCACATATTTATTTTTTTATATACGTAAACACAAAATACTTTAAAAGCAAAAACACACAGAAATAAATTCACATGAAAGAATGTTTCAAAACATTATGTGCAATATGACCTTTTTCACAAAACAATGACTATCAGTCTTCATAGTGAAAATGACATTGCTATCACTGCATTTAATAATCAGTATAATTTGCAAAAATAACAAATCGAATGCAGAATATAAAGCTTCATGTAAGTGTAAGGTCCAACATTTATAATGATAAAATATCCTTTAATCAATTGAAAGCCCTAGGGGAATGACTTCATGCATGGTTGCTGCAATTTTAAAGTCAATAGCACCAAATCTGCTTTCCTTATAGACACAAGTATGTTGTAAACATTGACCTAGTGATATAAGAGCAGAGGTCTAGTAGCTCTGTGTCCCAGTGTTTATGGAGCCAGACTAAAGATTAGGCTTGGCTTTGGATATTTTTTTCATCCCTGTAACTTTTCAGACCAGCTCATGTTGGAACGCAACAAGTCATTAGATTATCTAAGGGAAAGGCACCCAATGCACAGCCCACAGGAGCAGAGCCTGCACAGACAGGGCACATAATCCTTGTTATCAGGGAAGTTGTCATTTGGCATTTGTATATCAGTGCACTCTTTCAATACCACTGAAGAAACTGTACATCTTAGACGAGATTACCAAATACTTCTACAAGAGGATTCCATATCAGTCCCTCATAAACCAGTTATGTATAAACAAGGTGCATTTAGAGGATACCAAACTGGATTGTATGGGAAAGTAGTTCTTCTGGCTTGAGTGGAATTAAAAAAACTTAATTAAGAAAAGCATTTACTATGAGACAGACAGAGAGGGGGAGAGAGAGAGAGAGAGAGAGAGAGAGAGAGAGAGAGGGAGAATAAAAAAATAATTTAGATTATGTCTACTAAGTTAAACTATTTTGCACTTTAAATGTAAGTTTCTGAACAACTGTATGTATAAGTACGTAGACACAGCATGTATGTTTCTGTGTGAGTGTATATATGAATACATAGACCCTATCATCAGTAGGCTTATGATGAAGGCAAAAAGAGACCAAAAAAAGACAACTGCACTGTAAATTACATCACTGCCTTATCAAAACAAGTTATTTATACATTATCACTTCTATCACAAATTGATAAAGCATACAGTGTTTTTCTAAAGCAGTGAAATCTAGAGGTGCATAGAAATAGAAATTTAAAAAACGAAATGAAACCGAAATATAAAAAATTGTCAGACCGAAAAAAAAAATATTTTAATTTTTTAAAATTTTTCAAATATTAAATTTTTATTTATTTTTTATAAACTTTTATTTTTTTTTAGTTATTCATTCATTTTTTATTAAATATTTTTATTTTTTACTTTACTTTTAGGTGCTTTGGGGAAATATCAGGGGTCTAAACAGACCCCTGATATTTCCCTTTTAAAATAGAAAAAGAGATTGAGGACACAACCTCTGTTTCTGTATCCCGTTATCAATGAACAGGAAGCCTCTATACTGAGTGTTCCTGTTCATTGATAACACGAAGACAGAGTATGTTTACTATAACTACAATTATGAATGAACGGGAGGTGATTTAGTTCACTTCCCATTCATTCATAATTGAGGATATAGTAACCATACCATGACCTCAATTATGTACAAACACTCAGCGATCACTGATCACAGGAGGCTGCAGGCTGTCTCCGCCCCCACACCGCTCTGCTGGAATGTGATAGGCGGCTGAGCGGTGTGGGAGGAGAGACAGCGGCCGCTCACAGCGACTCTGTTTCTGTATCCCGTTATCAATGAACAGGAAGCCTCTATACTGAGTGTTCCTGTTCATTGATAACACGAAGACAGAGTATGTTTACTATAACTACAATTATGAATGAACGGGAGGTGATTTAGTTCACTTCCCATTCATTCATAATTGAGGATATAGTAACCATACCATGACCTCAATTATGTACAAACACTCAGCGATCACTGATCACAGGAGGCTGCAGGCTGTCTCCGCCCCCACACCGCTCTGCTGGAATGTGATAGGCGGCTGAGCGGTGTGGGAGGAGAGACAGCGGCCGCTCACAGCGCTCTCCTCCCGCAGCGCTCGGCCGGCTGTCACTTTTTCTCCTTCCTGCTGGGACACAGAGCAGCGCCCAGCGGGGAGGAAAGAAACCTGGGATGTGCCGAAGTATCGGCAGGAAAATTGCACTTTCGGCATTTAGCCAAAAGCACAATTTTCGGCCGATATGTTTCAGCGGCCGATATATCGGTGCATAGTGAAAGCTTTATAGTAAAACCTCCCAATTCTTCCTATTCTTCCTCACTTTATCAAAAGAAAAAAAACAAAGATAAAAATAGACACTATGGGGTCAATTCACAAAGCTCAGCGTTATGAGAGTAGAAGTTAATTTATCTATCCTTATTTTACCACTCTTTATTTTACTGGCTGAAACATGCAATTCACAAAAGCCGGAATCGTTAATGCACACGCAGTTTAACGTTCCTTAAACAAGTGTTATTTTAAAGTATATTTATAAAGCAAAGAATGTTACATTCACTGCAGGTGTATCTTTTTGTTGCATGTGTTACAGTGATTAGTTCGCCTGCAGTGAATGTTTGGGAAATGTCACATTCACTGGTTTTTAAATAGATCCCATGGGGTTTATTCCTAATTTAAAGTGTATGTCTGGCCAAAACTTTTAAATTTTTTTATAGAGGGAGGAAGGTTATTTTTTTATAGAGGGAGGAAGGTTAGGAACCTTCGGCGGTTTTACTAAAAAGCTTTACCCTCACTTAATAGTTTCAGAAAACAGTTTTATCAGTTAAGAAGTGAGGGAAAGTAGGGGAAGCTTGGAATCCCGATCAGTTTTAATCCTGTCTGTGCCCCTGTTGGAGATTTTTCATGACTTCCTGTCTCATGTTAACATTGTCACTATGACATCCGAAATTTTAAGTTTGGCTGGACTTTAAGATAGCATTTGAGTGGAGGAATTTTAATTTTTTTTTGTGGGGGGGGGGGGGGGGTGTCGCGGC
>NW_017306678.1:1119072-1123772 GCF_000935625.1 Nanorana parkeri
GGGGGGGGGGTTCCGTAACTGATTTCTAATTGGTTATACTGTCTCAATGCTTTCCAAACCCTACTCAATAGCATTCAAGATTTCCATATCCTCATGATTCTGAGCTCTGCCTCCTTTATTAAACTTTATCAAATGCCAGAGCCATGACTTTCCACTGAAGCGCTGGCATTTACCGTTAATGAACAAGGTGTGAAAATAATGCCAGGAGGGGTTGAAGTTTAATTTCAATTTGGGAGATGTTGTAGCCCTGTTCACAACCAAGGTTTCAAGGAGCTGCATAAGCATCGATTTTAAGACTGAAGCTCGTCATACATGGTAAGATTTTTATAATTCAGCCTGTGGAACTTGATCCCACAGGCCCTGGCTGACAGAATACCCAAGTAATGACTGCAGCTAATTGAAAAAAATGAATGTTATTAGCATATTTTCTTTCAAGATTGAATGTAATTTCAGGTAAATACCGCATTATGGCCACTAGTGGCCATAATGTCATATATCCCTGAAATTACATTAGTTTTTCCCTCCACATAATTAATGTACATGCAATTTTGCAGGGTGAATGGTTCTGCAAAGTGTTCAGAAATACACCCCGTTGTGTTTAAGGAGTACTAGTCATTTCTTTAATTTAGATTTATATGATGTCACCTTTATTTGTGCACCTTTCTATACTGACTTTGGGTGACAGCGTGGGACATTAGGTTGAATGTTAGAATACTGTAACAGTGACTGCAGCTGTTTGGCTGACAATTTTCTACCTGGTTTAATTTCAGTAGGGAAAGGCCACAATTCAATCCATGTATGGTCAGGTAAACACAGACAGTTTCAGGAACTTTAACCACTTGCTCTCTGCCCATTGTAGATAAACAGACGGATGGCATGCACTTGGATGCGGGTCTCTGTACATGTACGGTGTTTTCTTTCTCCTGCTCACGTGCCCCTACCATGCGCGTGAGCAGGACACTATAAAAATTTGAAACAGCTGGCAACGGCTGTTACATACAGACATTCAGTCGTCTGTAGAGTGGGTGGGAGTTTTGCGGGACCCCCCTCCGCTGCCCCTGCTAGCTATCCAGGCTCCGTTGTCCCCCGTGCGAGCCCAAGACCAGCATGACATGTCTCTGCACTGAGATCGGAGGGAGATCAGCACATTTCCACTGGCTGATCTCCCATCTGATCACTGAATGCGGAAGTTTTCAGCCTGTCATTCAGCCTGTCATTTCTCCAGCTACAGCAGATCTCTGCTTCATCAGCCTCTTTGAGGGTCCATAGGTGACATTAGGGGTCTGACAGACCCTTAATGTCTCCATAAAGAGGACCTGTCACATCCTATTTGCCATCACCATGTTAGCCCCCTATGTGATAGCCATAACGTTAGGTGTAAAAAAAAATTGTTTTTAAAAGTTAAAAATAATTAAATTCATTTGTTTAAAGTCCCCAGCCCCCACGTACACACACTTACAAACACAAACACACCTCGGATGCACCTATGCAGCACTGACTGACAGCACTGAAAAATGGCCTGGACTGGAAAGGGGTTTAACACCCCGGTCTTCAACTGGTTAGGGCACCTAAATTGTGCTTTAAATATGTAAGGCACATTCTAGGCCAGGTCAGTTTAATTTTAGTTTAGCTCTTTCAACTTTAAGTGCCACTAAATCCGAATTATGTGGTGACTGGAGCAAGGCAGGACTTAAGGTTGGCATTTAAATTAAATTAACATACATTGAAACATTAGATTAAAGAGATTGTACATTACATACTGTGGGTCCACCTATTAAAGTGAATTAGGAATCTGTTTTAAAGGAAATAGTAGCCATACAGTAGTTATCTAATTAGATAATGAGACATGCTTCTGCCAAATCTGTCTGTTCATGTAAATGGTACATGACGGTTTCAATAATCATTGTGTGCTCTGTAGATCTCAGAAGTGCTTTATGGAAAAAAATGGATGCAGCGGCATGTGAAGGCATAACCAATGGTGTAGTAGGGATGGTTTCCGCTATACATTGTATCTGATGTCTTCCTGCCTTTAGTTCCTCCTTAAGAAGCAGGTGTAGACCGTGTTGGGCTGAGGTACCTTGGGATCATCATGATGTCATTTCCCTAATTTGAAAGGAAGTGCTGCACCATTTTTACTCACTCATCTGCGTCAAAGCATCCTCTGGGATGGCTGGCTAGCCCATCCTGAGCCACTTAGCCAAGGGACCCTTAAATGCATCCTCTACTATATGCCTGTGATGCTGGCCTTCTTTAATGCGGGGCAAAAGGGGCAGTTGCCCTGTGCCCTGTCATTGTTGTGGAGCCCAAAGCAGCTGCCTCGTTGAGCTCGCAAAAGATACACAGGCGGCACCAGGGCTGGCGCTACCTTAAGGCTGCATAGGCAGCTGACTATGTAACACACACTGCTCGTACCTGGACACAGTTTAAATAGTAAAGTATATCACCAGCACACCAATATAAAATCTTAAACGAGTGGTCTTTTATCACGAACACGAGCTGACACCCACTCCCACACGAAGCATCCATCATTCTCAAGGGATGGTAAGCTGACCATGGAATATCCATTCAAATATACAGGTTGTGATTTGTTTGCTGGCTCTTTGAATGTGGTTTATTCTGTATGTTCATACTATATGTGAATTTGACATGGCGGGAATGTGACGTCAGTGTGACGTCAAAGGGGTGGGGAAGAACGATTTTGATTGGTTTGCACTTATATTTAAACTTGTCATGTATTATAACACATTGTCATGCCTGATGAAGGGACCCTGAGTAGTCCCAAAATGTTGCTTTATGACGAGATGTGTGTGCATCAATAAAATGACCACTTGTTGAAGATTTTACCTTGGTGTGCTGGTGATATACTTTACTATCTGGATTTGAAGTGGCGCTATCCACTATTACTGTAGGACTCACTTTAAAGGGACATACCAGTAAGTAGTGCGGTGGGAGCCGTTTAGGACACAGTTTAACACACATACACACTGCTCGTATGTCTTTATTACTCCCGTAGCAGCTCTGCCCAGCATGGTGCACCGCTCCTTATGCCGGCCAACAACATTCTACTACTATACTTTCAATTAGCCCCTGAGGACAAGACCACTGAGGCCAGGGGTCTACATGTCTGTTCCATAAACAGGCCCTGATGTTCACTGCCACACTGACAGGTTTCTGTACAATAAACCCACTCTGAGTCGTAAATCACACAACAGCAGCGTCTTAGCTTTCATTTAACCTACCCTGTCTACCTAATCTTGGTAAGTCCACTAGCAACAAGATCTCTGCTAAGAGGTTAGTGTTGTATTCCTTATTCTCTGTACTATTTCATTTTATTTCTATCAGCAGCTGGTGTTTTATATCCCAGAGAGAAGAAAATTGTCAGTTCAATGTGTTATTACTGTAATTCATGCTGCATTTATAATATGGGCGCTCAGATCTATTGGTAAAAAGGAAGTTCACTCCCCTTTAGAATTCTTTTTCCCTTTTATTTTATCCGCAGTGTTGTCCTCAAAAAAATTATAATACACATCCAGTGTTGTCTTGTGTAAGCCACCACTCTGTTGCAACACGCCAGGTCTCACGGTGCCATCTTCTGATGTCATCAGAGGGCCCGGCTGTCTATTTCTAGTTCTCGCAGCTGGCCCCTGATGATGCGCCACAGTGTATGTATGATGCGGTAGGGAGATTGCTCTGCACGTGCACAGTGTAGAAGGGACATTGCTCTGTGCAAGTACAGTGTTGAAGGGAAATTGCTCAATTTCAATAGACAACCTGAGAGCCCCCACTGGCCACCTGAGAGCCCTAGAACAAGCTCAGGGCTCCCACTTATTCTCCATTATGGTGAGCTGTACAATGATTTCATTATATATTACAATGTAATAATAATAATAAAAATAAAGAAGTGCACAATAAATGTGCTTGAAATATCCCGCACATCCCCCTACAAGCTTTCCCCCCTCCCTGGTCCATGGGAAATGTTTCTTACCCGAAACCGGTCCCTGGTGCCAAAAAGCTTGTGGATCACTGCTATAGAGGACTACAGCTCCCAGTAATACTTTATACGGCAATGCAGAATGGCTTTCGCTATAGGGCACTACAAATCCCAGCAATATTTTATACGGGAATGCAGAATGGCTATGGCTATAGAGGACTACAACTCCCAGCAATACTTTATACGGCAATGCAGAATGGCTTCAGCTATAGAGGACAACAACTCCCAGAAATACTTTACACAGCAATGCAGAATGACAACAGCTATAGAGGACTACAACTTCCAGCAATACTTTATACAGAAATGCAGAATGATAATGGTTATAGAGAACTACAACTCCCAGCAATACTTTATACAGAAATGCAGAATGGTAATGGTTATAGAGAACTACAACTCTATACAGAAATGCAGATTAATTCCATCATTTATAGAGTACTACAAATATGTCACAGAACTTAGGCACATACAGAAGATCAAAACAGCCACCTCATCTTCCCCTCCTTGAGGCTGGAACATCATGTAGCAGAGAGGCGATGGGCTGTGTAATCAGGAAGCTGTTTGCTGAGTCCTCCTGGCCGAGGCCCCAGCGCTGCCTCACAGTGAGACTGCTAGCTGCTCTGCCTCACTCTGTCCTGACTACCGGGAGGTCGGCCAGGCGCTCAGCAGCCCCCCCCTACCATCTCTTGTCCTATCCTGCTACTGGTCTTGT
>NW_017306678.1:1123820-1139820 GCF_000935625.1 Nanorana parkeri
CTATCCTGCTACTGGTCGTGGTCCTGCCCCCCCCCCCACCCCCCAGGCTCGGGCCCTGTTGCTATTGGTGGTAGTTCCACCCCTGAAAGGGAGCAGGGCTGGAACTAGCATAAGGCTGCATAAGTATCTGCCTAAGAACGCCTGTGGTTTTGCTGGAGGGTCCCCAAGAAAATGTTTGCCCAGGGTCAAATAAATATTAAAGACGACCCTGAACATAACTGTCCCCTTGTACATATACAATTACACACTATACCAAGGAACATGAGTTTAAAAATTAGCATGCAGTGAAAGACAACAAAAACTTTAACCGAGATTATATAGTTCTTTAATAGATTTTAAAGAACATACTCTATTGGAGTATATATTTAATATATTTAATACAAGTTAAGAATACGTACACAGACAACTAATCCAAACACACCCAGCAGGTCAACTTATCATGATTCAGGAAAACAAGTTAACAATGCAGAGAATGTGCGCTTCAGTGTTCCAATCTACAATGTTTCAATTAAGAGAGATAGACATAGCCATATAGGCAAAGAAGGCTGGTAAATCATGCAAGCAAGATGAATTGAAAGGGACATTGAGGGAACATACTCTTTATATCCAAAAGATTTATGTGATAGTAACTCAAACCATCTCTTTCAGTGGAAGCAAATAAAGATATTTTTTGCATACATTTCATAGGTCTAACATAAGTAAATCTCGCCGGCTGTCTATTCCCCAGGGCTAGGCTAAAAGTATTGTTAAAAAATCTAATATATGGTTTATTTACTCAATTTCTGCTGAGCACTACAGTTCCTTCAGGCTAGCTTCACCAGCCCATTACTCTATTAATGCTCCATTACTGAAATTAGTGCTGCAATTGCAAGGGGGAATGGGACAAGGCTTAAAGGAGAAGGTCTTGTTTAATCCTATAAGAGATGAAACCATTAGGCAATTTGCTGTTTTTTTCTTTCTGACAATTTTCTAAACATGTTTTTTTTTTTTACATAAAATGCTGCCACATAATAAAAATAGGTCACACCATGGAGATACTAAGTACTTATCTGTATTAAAGGACACAGTTTCTCTTGAATGACATGTGTCCAACAAGGGTGCTAAAAATGAATGAGACCTATGCAGATATCTACATAATTCTTATGCTACATGGTAAATGAATGTTCAGAGAGCTTTTGTCAGTTTGTCACGTTAATACTTGCTGATGTGTTGTACTATAGTGGCTTGTTGAGCATGCTTTGCATTACTTTAAAGGAAACTAGTCTGGAAGGAAATATAAAGACTGCTGTGAATGACTTTGTAACTGTCCCTGGCTTTAGAAATGTCAGAGGAAAAAAAAAAGGAAACAAACCTAGTGCATTAACTGGGAGAACATTTACTATGATAACATCAAGGGTTTAACTCACAAGAGTTCTCTAACATGGCTCTTAGAAAAGTTCAGAAGAATTATCTTTTTTAGCCCATTCTCCATCGCAGGTGGCAGGGCTAAGTGTGGTATCAAGCCTACACCTTCAGGCAATCCACAAAACAGGTACCCACTTTGAGATAGTAAGCATGGCATCCTCATTGCTCAGCAACAACCTCTTTAGGGAGGCAGCCTCCACTTTCAGATGCAATATCAAAGCAAAGCATTCGGAGTGCAACCCCATTGTCAAGCCTGACAATCTCAGCAAGTGTCTGTCCTTGTATAATTGCTGTATTTATACTTTGTTTTTCTTTAACCTCCCTGGCGGTATTCACGAGTGTAGCTCGGGGTTACTTTTCTATACCATAAGCGGTAACCCCGAGCTGCACTCGGGAATGCTGCATAGCATTTAATTACCTTGTCCCTCGAGCCGCAGTGTGTTCTCATCTGTCTTCCGGGTTCCATACCTTGTGAGCGTTCGTGTCGCAGGGGGGGCGGAACCGGCGGGATATTAAAAAAAACGACAAAGACGAAAAAAATGCAAAAAAAAATAGACCGAAAAATTACATGAACAAAATTAAAAATCATACCGTCAGGGAGGTTAAAAGCTAATTGTACTTTAGATCAATTACACCCCCACACCCCAAGCTGCTTACTTCCTGAGTGGGACAGTGCACACTTGTAAATGTAGAATGTCCAGCAAAGACCTGCACAGAGAGTCATCGACTTGTACAGGACCATTTGTTGAGTGTCTATAGTCTCAACATAAATGTTTTTGTGATACTGCAACTGCGCAAACACATTTGATTTTATACCAAGAAAACATACCTAATTTCCAATGGACCCAAGATTACTGTTATTTCATGCACATTATTACTTATAGCTGACAGTTGGAGGTCCTGTATATGATAAAATAACATTTTTAAGGGTTATTTTTACAAAGCCTGCCAATTAATTTATTCAACCACTAGACATATTTTGCTTTTGAAGCTAAGAACTTTTCTCACTCCCAGTTAAAATATTTCTATATAACAGACCATAGGCAAGAGGTAACAGTTCTTCATTCTGGGCATAAACTCCAACTCTCTGCAGGCCAGATGTTTTTGTTGGAGAATTCACTGACAGACAGGTGCCTAGGCTGGGCCAGATTATTTGACCATCCTGTCAGGTCTATGGACACCTTAAGCAATGAAACAACTGCTTCATGTCAGGGTTTCTTACCCTTCCTCTTCTAGTTGGCTGCAGCATGCCCTTGTTTGCAGTATGTCTGACACTGTTTGTTCCTCTTTGGTGCCCTCTTATGACCAAATCTGTAAACATCATCATTCTGCAACCACTAGCAAACTCCTGACAAATTCCTGCCTCAGAAGTATGATGCAACCCCAGTTCACTATTTAGCTGGTCCATTTGTTCTCCGCCCTTGCGTGTTTTCAGATATACCAAGTGCTCTGCTGTTGTTCCTGTTCTCCATGTATGACCTTGGCTCTGGCTGACTGATCTCCTGGTTCCTGACTCCAGCTATTGTTTCCGTTCATTCTACTTTCAGTGTTCCCTGACCTGGCTCAACTGACTACCCGCTTTGGCATCTGACCTCTTGCTTGGCATCAACAATGTCTTAGACTTCTCCTTTGTTTTTTGCTTTTTTGTTAACTATTATTTTCAATAAACTCTTTTTATTTTCAACCTGCACTTTAGTTTCTGTTTGGTTTCTTGGTTCCCTAACACATCAATGCTCTTGTAAGAGAAGCACTTATGGAATCAGTTTAGTATGCATGACTACATTTTTTTAGGTTTCTATTTTTCCTCTTAGGCAGCTGAAGGATTATGCCATTTTGTTCAATCTCTCACCATTTCTAATCATGTTTTTTGTGAGCCTCAGGTGTAGCTGCGAGGGGGTGCAGCCAGGGCCAGACCTGGACCTGCTGGACCTGGTGCCCAGCGTGGGTAAGAGGTGGACAGGTGCTTTGGGATTTGGATGCAGTGCTGATCGCCTCACATTACCATCTGTGCAACTCTGCCGCTTATTGGCTGGTTCCCAGGAAGGGGAAAAAAAAGTTTTTACACATTTACAAACTATAGATACGGCACTTGCAATCCCACCTCTAAATATGTTTGTGTGTTACTATATATATATATACATATATACTGTATATATATATATATTGATTTGTGGCACATTTTATAGTCATGGGAATTATCCTATACCACCATCAATGTCTAGCGCTGTATACCCACCTCTAAATATGTTTGTGTGTTACTATATATATATATACATATATACTGTATATATATATATATTGATTTGTGGCACATTTTATAGTCATGGGAATTATCCTATACCACCATCAATGTCTAGCGCTGTATACAGTGATGGAAGTTATGTTGTACCACCATCAGTGCCTTGCTCAGTTTATAGTGATAGGAGTCATGCTGTACCGCCTTCTGTGTTTGGATCACTATATAATGATGGGTGTTATACTGTACCACCATCTGTGTCTGGATCAATATATAGTGATAGGAGTCATGCTATACCACCCTCAGTGCCAGGATCAATATATAATGGTAGGCATCACACTCATGTTTGGGCCACTATGTAATGATAGGATTTCGGTTGTCAGGCTCAGTATATATTCATGGGAGTTATACTGCCATTTATATAGATAACACCGGGCTTTACAGATATTTGTAGGCTTTTTAGCTAAACAGAGAAATTCAGGAGCCAGGAAATTGTACTTCCATACATTTATATTTAAAGGAATTAAAAAACGTAAGAGCTAGCAGTGGGAACTTAGGAGCAATGACAAATCCCAAGACAACAGGTTGGCAAGCTGTGTTCTCTGTAAGATTTTTGTTTAGATGAACTAGATATATTTTATTTACAGAGTAGTATTTGTATTATAGTCTGTTGAACAAGATCCTATAATGTATTCTAAACGACCAAGTGGGGCAGAATACCATAAGAGAAAAAAACATGCCAGAATGTAAAACAACAAAATGTCATCATCAATGGGAAAATGGCTAGGAAAAACTGCATCAAACGATGAGAATACTGAAATACGCAGTGTCTCTGAAGACATTATTTAAAGTTTGTCTCTGGAATCTGATAGTGACAATGGGTATTCACCTTCAGAATGTAATGTTGCTATTAATCAGCAATTGGATTGTTAGGTTACAACATGGAAGTCACCATCATTTTCGACTACTGACAATGATGAGACACTTAGCATCTTGAATATCATAAAGGATACTCAAACTGATGCGAACATCCATAATCTGCAATGTAAATCCTGTCCAGGGATTCTAAATTTTAATGATCCACCATCATGGCCTTGCATAACAAATAAAATAAGGTGTCACCTTTTGAGCATGGACATGACTTAGGAAAAACTGCAGATTTTTCGGAATCCACATCCGAAGATGGTAGAACATTTTCAAAAGACTGCTTTTTTAAGAAGCTTTTAAATTGTGAAATTGTTGACCGTAATTGGCTTATTTATTCAGAAAATAGTCTATTTTTTGTTTTCCATGTATGCTGTTTGATCAGCGATGCATCAAACCAAATATGGCCATCCCAAAAGCAGGGTGGGTTTAATGACTGGAAAAATTTAAACCGTGTTGTGGAACACAAAAATTCAGCAAATCACCGCCAAAACTTTTGTGAATGAAAATGAAAGGAAAAAAGGTTGTTAAGCGGAGAGACTATTGATAAGTCACTACGAAAAGCTACTGAAACTGAAAAACCAAAATGGAGACACATTCTAAAGTTAACACTTGATGCTGTAATGTTTTGCGCTAAAAACAATTTACCTCTTAGAGGATCAAGTAACAACATTGAAGACCCTAATTTGGGAATATTTCTTAGTATGTTGGAACTTATAAGACATCATGATGTACCGCTAAAACAACATATCACAACTCACAAAAAAAGGCTCACTGAGTTACTTTTCACCCACAATACAAAATAAATTAATTGGCTTACTGGGAGACCATGGTCGTAGTGAAATTATCTCTAAAGTTAAAAAAGCTAAATATTATTCCCTCCTTTTGGACTGTACACCAGACATATCTCATTGAGAGCAAATGTCCCAGATCGTGAGATACGTGTGAATTGAAAATGGAGATATAGCTGTAGAAGAAAGTGTCATCCACTTCATTAAAACAAAAGAAAAAACAGGAAATGGGTTACCCAAAGAAATAATAAAAAAGCTTGAAAAGGATGGACTTGATCTTTAAGATTTGAGAGGTTAAGGTTATAATAATGGTGCAAACATGTCAGGAGTGCGCAAAGGTGTAGGAGCTGTCATTTTGCAAAAAAAACCAAAACAAATTTGCTAATTGTGTTCCATGTTCAGCTCATCACCAGAATTTAATTGGAGTTCATGCAGCTTCTATAAATTGTGCTATGGTGTAATTTTTTGGCATTGTAAAAAAAAATCTACCAATTTTTTTCCCATTCAATCAGTCGCTGGAATACTGTAATGAGTTTGTTAAAAGTATCACTGAAGAGTAAAGGTGCCCATACACCTTGCGATTTTTGGACTAAACTTTTCGTCCTATGATCGAACCGTCGTACGATTGTCCTAAGGCGGCCCCATCCTGCCCTGATTATCGCAAGGTTCAATCAACGGTAGTTAAAAAAATACACTTGGACGAATTGCGGTAATAGACCGCACGTATTTTCGTTTGCGCATGAGCAGTGTTAATCATACGACTTTTGACTGACGGAAACGCCACCATCCATGTGAAAATCATACAATCGACCAAAGTTTTCCCACATGCTTCACCGTCAAAAGTCGTACGATTGTACAGTTCTGTCGGTCGGGCACTACATTCACACCTTACGATTGTCGTACGAAAAGTCGATCGTACAATAATCGTAAGGTGTATGGGCACCTTAAGGCAGATACCAGATGGTTATCAAAAGCTAATGCAATACAAGCTTTAAGTTCACAGATTTCAGAAGTGGTGAAGGCTTTAAAACATGTCGCTGCAACAAAATGTCCCGAAACAGTGTCAACACCTAACAGTCTTCTGAAAAAAATTAATTATGATTTTTTGTGCTCGTTATGCATTTAGCGTAATATATTAACTCATATTGACAGAATTGACAGACACTTGAAGCAAAAGGCATCACTGTTTCTCAGGCTTCAAAAATGATAAAGGGACTAAAAAGTATCATACAGGAGATGCGGGAAAATGATAGTGATATGTTCAGTGCTTTTATGGACTGCAAAAAAAAAGGCTGAAGAAATTGGAATTGCAGCAGAATTTATGGAATCCAAAAACAGAAAAATAAAAAGACAGCAATGATATGAATGTGAAGACAAATCTCCTACATTAGCACCTGAAGAGTCTTTCAAAATACAAATGAAAATAGTTTTTCACACTATAATACAACAATTAAACAGGAGATAGAAAACTCTAAATTAAATTTCTTCTGATTTTGAGTTTCTTACAGGCAATTCACTTGTCAAAATGGATGCCATGACTCTTCAGAAAGCAGCTGTAGATTTGAGTCTAAAATACAACCGTTCCAACTGCATTTAGTTTGGACCTTCTTCATTTTATTCATGGGTACCATTAGGTGGAATCTTACCCAAATTTAGAAATTTCCTTAAAGTGACATTAAAGTCATAAAATGTTTTCCCTCCCCCAGTGTTAATGTTAGCACTTACCTTAAATGTTATCTCCTGTCCAATAAATACAACAGAGAGAGAAAGAAGAACTCTGACTGGCTGCAACTGTGGCTGGAACATAGCCTGCCTACCTACTGGAAAGGGGGACAGGGGTGGAGAATGTGCACACCCGGGGGAGAGAGACTGCAATATGCCATGCAGAGAGAGCTGATGAGCTGCGGCTTGGTCACAAGAATGTCTGGGCTGTGTGGCTCTGCAATAAAGAAGCTTGCTGGCCAGGCCTACGGAGCAATAGGAGAACAGTAACTAGAATGAAGTGGAGTGTGTTTAGGGGCATTGGAAATTAAGTGAATCTGTTGCTTTGCCTTACAATGGAAAATCATAGGTATACTTTCGGGCTATGCACTAGGTGTGCTCCTCTGTATTTGATTACTTCTCTTTATGGTATTATATTGTTAATGCAATAAAAAAGTATTTTATAGATACTCACTGTCTTTCAATAACACTTTCACATTTAAAGGAATGCATACATACATATTAGTAAAAAGTAAAAGTAAATGAAGGACCATTCTTGGCCCCTTTGGAGGGCTGCTAGACAAGGTATTGGAAGTTTCATATGGCTGTGGAGGACCCTTGCTAATGCAAAAAAAAAAAAGAAATGTACTGCTTCAAGGGAGAAATGGAAAATAAACATATCCTTTAAATTACAGATTTAGGGGTGCACAAAGCATTAGGAGCAGCACCAAAATATGATAACCACAAATTTAAAATGTCAAAATTTTTTGAAATTGCAATTGATTTGAGTTTGAACCTCAAAACTAATACACATTACTATAAGATGTATGCTCCTCGCCAATTTAAATACTGTATGCACATTCACAAATGAATAATATCAGCAACTGATATTATATACAAAACAATAAATGAATTTAGTTTTCATAGAAAATGGTCATTAG
Source organism: Nanorana parkeri (assembly GCF_000935625.1). Classification (NCBI taxonomy): domain Eukaryota; kingdom Metazoa; phylum Chordata; class Amphibia; order Anura; family Dicroglossidae; genus Nanorana; species Nanorana parkeri. The sequence goes on from NW_017306678.1 coordinate 1,131,818, forward strand.
GCTATGTTAAGTCCAGGAGCACACAAATATAATTGAAATAAAGTTAGATCAGGTTGATGTCTCTTTTTTGGTTTAACAGTAAAGTACCCTTGAAAATCATTTTCAGTTGTTGGAAAATTCTCCTCTCTAGATGTGCAAATGTAAAAAATACGGGTTACCTAAAATGATACTTTTTTTTCAACCTAACCTTTCACCTGAAACTGTATTTCTTAGGGAACTGTTAAAATGTATTGTCTCTGTGAACCAGAAAACCATCATCAAATTATCACTCTCCAAACAGAGCATGGAGCTCCTTCAGAGCAGCAGCCGCCAAGATTATTAATGTCTCCATCTAACAATGTGTCTGAGTACAGCCTAGAGAACACTGCACTTTGGCACTTTCAAGTTATTTGAAAGAACAGCCAAGGAAGGGGGTGGAGGCAGGAAGACAGAGGAGAAAGTGAGAGAGTAATGCTCTTATATTTTCACAGTTCAAACCAGAGCCTACTGCTGGTAACGTGAGAGGCCTGGATCAGGCGCCAAGTGGATAAGACTGTAGACAGTGGGGCCTAAAACGTTGATATTTGCCAGCACCTGCATATAGGAGGCAAATAATTGGAACATGTAAGCAAGAAAAAAAACAACTTGTTAGATGATAGTATTTTGTAACCCTCTCTGGCAGGGGTTCCTGCAAGGAATTTAATCAGTAGAGTTGTTTAAACTGAGCTTTGAAGACAGCCCAGGGCTGCTAGTAATGAACTTCATATCATCTACAACTCCTGTTTGCTGACGACATTCAATTTGTTAATTCTGCAGCTGGTGATAGGGGAAAGATATTGAAGTGATGATTCCCCCCCCCTTAGCTCATTGTTACACTGTTTGCTTAAATATATCTAACTAGATCCTGTAGGAGACACTTGGGCACTGCAAGAGTGAATAATAAGAGATTTATAATCCTGTGCTGCCACCTATTTCCACTATGTATGTACGATAGATAACAAATGTCTACACACCCTTACTGAAATTCTAGATTGTTTATATGAAACTAAAATGATGGCAAAATATTTCAGAGCATTTTCACATTTATTTTGCAAGCAGTGACATTTTACTTAAAATCAATTAAATACTTTTTGGAGAAAGTCTTTCCTAAGAGAGGCAGCGTTTTTCTAGTGGATGTGACACTAAGTGGTTATTCACAAAAGGGTGAAGAGTTTGGAGAACACAGGAGCAGTGAACAATCTAGGACAACATAGCTGATTTGGAAAGTGAGCTGAATTGGAAAAGTTTTCCAAATCAGCTATTTTGGCCTAGATTGTTCACGTCTCCTGCCTTCTCCAAACTCTTCACCCTTTTGTGAATAACCCTGTAAGTGGTGTAAAATGCCATGATCACATGCTCCTTTGTTCTGACTATAAATAAATGCTTTGGGCTGTGTTTGGTATGGGTCTATTGACAGTCCTCGTGGACTGTTTCCATATGACTCTTTACAATACTGCATTTTAAATATTTTATAGTAAAAGTGTCTCCTAGGCCAGGACAACACAAGATGCTTATTATCTTTATTCGGCAGAAGAGCTTCTTATGTGTCCCTCTCTGATCTTGTTACTAAGGCTTGAAACTCATTGACCTTTGTGCTAAACCCTTCCCACTGCCATTTCACTGTCCAATGAGTCTTTAAGCACACTTGGATTGGCCAGAGGGTTTGCAGTTGGAGGAGCTTAGCTATTAAGTCCTCTTCCTGACCACCTATACTGGCAGTACTTACATACTCCTGATCACTGTTATGTGTACACTGTGCTCTGCTGTAAATTACGTAGTCCTAACTGCTGCTCTCTACACACTGTGAAATATGTGAAATATATGCTTCTAACTACTGGACTGTCTATGTTGTGGTGTATGGTACTTATTCCTAAATGCTGTACTATGTTCCCTGTGCTGTACTTTACATACTGCTCACTAGTACACTCTTCATTATCTACTGTATGTTAAATATTATTGACTGCTGCACTCTGTACACTGTGCTGTATGTTAAATACACCTGACCACTGCATGATGTAAGCTGTACTGTACTTTACATACTCTTGACCTGTGTACAAGGTGCACTATGTTGTATATTATATACTACTGACTAGGGATATCCAAATACCATTTTTTTCAAGACCAAGTATTGTCCCTCAGGCACTCGCCGATACCAATTACCAATACGTTTTCTTAAAGGGACATGTGACATTTTTTTCTAAAACAATACAGACTAATGATTTTAGGACAGTTTCTTTATAATTATGAAGAACTGTAACTCAATCCATGATTATTCAGCAATGGAGAATGGCATCCAGCAATAGAGGACTACAGATCCTATCAATCCATGATTATACAGCAATAGAGAATGGCAACTGGCTATAGAGGACTGCAAATCTCAGCAATCCATGATTATTCAGCAATGGAGAATGGCAACCAGCAATCATGGATTGCTGAGATTTGCAGTCCTCTATAGCCGGTTGCTTTTCTCTATTGCTGTATAATAATTGATTATACAGCAATGGGGAATCCATGATTATTCAGCAATGGAGAATGGCAACCAGCAATATAGGACTACAGATCCCATCAATCCATGATTATACAGCAATTATACAGGCCTGTGTGTAGAGCTCACCAGGGCTGCTTTTGGGTCTCACCAGCATGGGACCTCAGGCAGCCACTCTTGTTTAAAGTTCTAAAATTTAAAGGGCCTGTATCGACCTTTAGTATCGGGGCAGTTTCACGAGTACAAGTACTCGTGAAAATACCCTGTATCGGCATCAATACTAGTATCGGTATCAGGACATCGGGATCTCTTTTCGCTCACCTCATTCTGTGAATGCAGGAAGTTATGTTTATTACATCACTTCCACATTCAGCTGTCACTTTCCGGCTACAGAAGCTGGAGAGAAGTTGGTGAAGCAGATCTCTGCTTCATCAGTTTCTTTGGAGGTCTCTAGGTGACATTAGGGGTCTCAATAAAGAGGACCTGTCACTGTAATTTGATATCACATGGGGGATTCTTAGCCCCCTATGTGATAACAATATAGTTAAAAAAATTGGTCACAAAAAAATAAAATTTACACACACAAAAGTCCCCCACCCCCACAGAGATGCACAAAGATGTGATAGGTGCGCCTACGCACAAAAAAGACAATTGCACATATTACGCCGCACTTGTTACATATCATCGCGAACGTCAGAGTGTGAGCAATAATTTTAAGGCTATCAATCATTGTTAACACTAAATTGATGAGCGGTAAAAGCTTTTAGAGCGTCGCCTATGGCCAATTTTGGGTGTGGTAGATTTTTTGCGATTTTGGGGCTGCGCAATTTTAAGGCTTGACATGTTTGGTGTCTATTTACCAGACGTGACCCCCATCTTTTATTTTTTTACCAAAAATGGGGTAATAATAAATGTTTCCTAACATAATAAAGGGAGAACAGTTTTTTTTTCCCGGTACTTTTTGCATTAAATAGTAAAAAATTAAAACTCCAGTGGTGATTAAATACCACCAAAAGAAAGCTCTATCTGTTCCTAAAAAAATGGTATAAAATTAATTTCAGTACAACATTGCATGACAGAATAAATGTCAGTCAAAGTACCGCAGCGCTGAATACTGAAAAATGGCCTGGACAGGAAGGGGGTTTAACACCCCGGTCTTTAAGTGGTTAAGTACTCACCACCTATGTTAATAAAGTCCTTCTTTAAGGCAAGCTTAATTATCAAGTAGTGTTTTTTTGTAATTTTGTTTGGACAAAGCAATTTGAAAAATAAACTGAAATTAAACATGCACAAGGCATACAATTGTGCAAATTATACTTCACGTGAAAAAAGAAGATAAGTCCATAAAGTTCACATAAAATGTTTTGCAACTTTAAATCTGGCCCGAAACCCCATCCTTTTCTTTCTCTTCTATATCCTAACCTGCTAAGTCATTATAGTGCTGTACATTCTGCACTGTTTGACATAGAGTCCACCATGGTAACTGAGTTTTATGCCTGGTTCAGTCCTCCTCAGCTCTGAAATGCCATGGAATTGGAATACAGAAGGAAAATAATTCACACTAAAAACTGGTTGCCATCAGAAGCACAAAAACATCTTTCACAGTTTTCTTGGATAATGGGATTATATAATGATGTGCAGATATTTTAGTTACAAAGAGTGCTTAGTAGAGTAACCTAAAGGGAACTTTTCCTGTGAAAACATGGAGGTTGCTATTGATGACTTCTCATTCTATAAATGCTGTTATGCTTCAGTATGTTGAATCACTAACCGAGAACAATTATGCAGATAAGAACTAATGGCTTTTTCTGACTTTCCTGATAGGAATACTTTTCCTTGACTTGGAAGGTATTGACATTAGAATGTCAGTGGTTGGCAGTTGTAGTCCCCATATTTCTCTTTGGAAAGGCTTACTTTCAGCAAAATCTAAGCATGTGTATGTATACACATACACACACATTAGATACATTTCACGGAATCAGTAATGTGAGTCAAGACTATACTGTATGATTCCTGTCAGGAAGCATATTTTCTAAGATCAGTCAAAGTTTTATGTAGACTCTTCATCCATTCTAAAAAAACAGTCATGACTGGACTATTACAATAATTTAAATATTCAGTCTTAAAGGAGAACTATGGGGTCAGTGGTTTTCCCCATAGTTCTCCTTAGGGTAACGGGAGGACACAAACTAGCGTCCTCCCGTTGCCCTAAGCTCAGTATACCGCATGCTACTGCTCGCGGCATACTGAGACGCCGCAGCCGGAGCGGATCCCGACGTAGATGACGGGATCCGCCCAGCTGCGTGAGTGACAGCTGGCTCTGCCTATCTAGAGGCAGAGCCAGCTGTACCCGCCCCCTTCCCCTGTCCGTTCCGTCAGTTAGCGCTGGCAGATCGGAGCGGGGAGAGGGGAATCCAGCCCCTCCCCCTGTCACAGCAGAGAGCCGTGACAGGATCGGAAGGTGAGCGAACCTGGTATGTGTTCGCTCACCTCCCGATCTACTGAGCCGACCTGTGACAGTCTCATTGTCACAGGTCGGCTAGAACTATGAGGTGAGTGGAAATCACTCATCTCATAGTTCTCCTTTAAGCCATTATATTTATACAGGCTTGAAAATGAAAGATATATTTTTGGCACACTATAGGGTCTATTTATACATCTTCCACCCAGCCAACAACTGCAGTTCACACTGCATTTCCACCACTAGATTGAGCCAAAATGCATAAGAATTTCTTATGCTCTTATGCTCCATCCAATGGTGGGAATGCTATGCGAACAGCTTATGGCTAAGTAGGAGATTTATAAATTGGCCCCTATGTGTAGCTTTCTTAGAGTCTCAAGTTGGGGCTCAAGGTCACCTGAAGTTTGACAGTTAGTGCTCTGTGAACTATTTGACCTTGCACATTGTCTTTCAGTTTCCGAGCATTCAAAACATTATGAAATAACAGGGCCCTGTAGTTAACAAAGAAAAATCTACTGGTTCTAATATCTCATACTGTTAAATGCACTGTGAGACAGTGGGGGTGATTTACTAACCTAAACACAGGTGCGTGTGATTTTTACACAGCAAAACGTATTTATCAACCAAAAAGTCTCTAAAAGCATATTTTCACTAATGCCATATATGGAAAAATCATGCACATGATGCATATATAATGCTGCTTCACAGTTTAGACAAAAATGGTTAGCTCATGCATTTACATTCCTGCATTCATCAACGCAAGCAACACAACATAGAGCTAATTTACACAACATAACCTTGCAATTCATTCAGGGCTTTGCACAACACACCTGCTGGGTGTTTACACACTACAAAGGTGTTTAGATTCCACCCATAGATCATGCTGGGAGGGAACACACTACAGAGGTGTATACATGTTCGTGGTGTGTTTATAAGGTTAGTAAATCAACCCCACTGGGTTTGATTTGCTAAAGGCAAATAGGCTGTTCACTTTGCATGGGAATTTTCACTTTGCAAGATAATTTTCCCATATTTTTGTGAACGTGGTTTGCAAAGAATAACTAATCACGTGCAAGGAAAAGAAAAAGGAAAAATAGTATATTTGCCTGTACACATTTGGATGATGGAAGTCAGCAGAGCTTCACTTCATTCACTAATCTAAGGCAAAATTCACTTTCAAAGTGAATAGCCGATTTGCCTTTCGTAAATCAACCCCCAGTATGTTAGGTCAGCAAGTAAACCATGTAACAGTATACCAGCACGTACAAAGCATTGACCATTGTTAAGCCCACTTTAATATTTGTAGATCTTTATTACATACCAGGGACTATTTTACAGCAAATTGTATGGGTGGTTTCTATTTCACCTCCAATTAATTAGCCATTAGGACATGGTCTGTATTCACTGCAAATGTGTTCAGTGTTCAGTATTTGTGGAATTAACACTGTCTCTCTTTTTTTCTTTTTACATGGAATGGCTTTTCTGCCTCTCAAGGGCACAACATGCTCACTCAGATTAGTAGAAGTTGGTCTTTAATTTGATATGATTAATGGTTTCACATTACAGCTTAAGCGCCCAAAACAGCATAAGAGCATGGTCATCAATCACTACTGATAATCACTACTGTATGCTGGCTTGCATGCTACATATCTTCATTCAAGGTTTTCATTAGAAATCTATTTAGAGGAAGCAATGTTTAAAAATAAACTTTTAAAAAACATCAGCTTAACTCTAACTTTTCATTGTCCATTCATGTTTTTTTTCACTCGGTGTAGTAATGCAAGCTTTCCAATGCTGTCACATTTTCTGAGAAGCAGCTTCATGTTAAATGTAAAACAATATTTCAACTACGCATAACATAAAACACACACAGTGAAATTAAAAATAATATGTCGAATATTATTATCCTTTGCTTTTATAGTGCAAATACATTTGCTCAACCAGTGCATTAAAACAACCAGCAAACAGAAATAAATCCCTTGCTGGTGGGGGAAAAAATTTGTACCGCATGTTTGTGAAGCTTTCTTTTTGTGAAAGTCAAAGTTTTATGTGGGCTCCCCATGTTCATGGGCTCTTCCTGTTGGGTAAGGATCCCCTTATACAGCCCTTTGTTTCTAAAGTTGTGCCAAGCAGTTGGCGAAAGAGCAAAGCTACAGTAGAAGGCATTAGCATTGTGCACACCCCTTAAAGGTGGCCATACACTCTACAACCATCGCAAGACCTTAGTCTTGCGATGGTTGTACAGGGATTAAAAAAACGTACGATCTGCCTATCTTGGACAGGCAGATCGCACTCTCGATCATCGCAAACCCGCCCCCCTGAGGGGCGGGCTTCCGATGACCGCAATGCTGAACGGGCAGTGTGCGCGTGCGCACACCGGCCCGTTCGGCATTTGTCTTCCGAGCACCGTTCTAACCAGCCGAGAATCGTACGATTCCCGGCTGGTTTTCGAACATGCTGGTTCGACGGAAGACGTGCGACCGTACAGTAGAAACGGTCGCACGTCTCCGTTCACACTGCTCGATTCTCGTACGATCGCGGGATTTCCCACGATTCTCGTATGAGAATCGAGCAGTGTATGGGCACCTTAACAGTATGTATTTTGAGATTAGTGTGGAGGCAATAATAGGTCCAGAGTTGAGGGGCTCTGGGCTAAATTGTGCTTTAACCACTTCAAGACCAGGTGTTTAGATCCCCTTCCTGGCCAGGCTATTTTTCAGTATTCAGCGCTGCAGTATTTTGACTGACGTTTATTCCGTCATGCAACGCTGTACTGAAATGAATTTTATACCATTTTTTGGGGACAGATAGGGCTTTCTTTTGGTGGTATTTAAACACCACTGGGGTTTTTATTTTTTACTATAATTAGGAAAAATTACAGAAAATTTTGGGGAAAAAAAGGTTTTTTTACATTATGTTAGGAAACATTTATTATTACCCAGTTTTTTGGTAAAATATAAAAGATCGGGTCACGTCGGGTAAATAGACACCAAACATGTCAAGCTTTAAAATTGCGCGCACCCGCGAAATCGCAGAAAA
>NW_017306678.1:1140649-1154681 GCF_000935625.1 Nanorana parkeri
CCCCATACACGCGATGCGCCGGCTCTACAGCCGGCGGATCGCTTGTATGGTGACAGGCATCGCTGCCTGCTTTAAAATTTTGGCCATTTCCTGCTCGCGCGCGCCGAGCGGCGAGGACAGGGGGGCGTGTCTGAGCGGACGTCTTAAGACGCCCGCTCAGATCTAGAGAGCTCGGGCCGGCGAGGAGGTGACGGAGGTACGGGGGCGCACACCCGCAGCTACTGCAAGCCATTGGGCGTCTCTAGAGTCGGCCGATTGCTTGAATGTATACAGCCATCGCTGACTGTTTACATTGCTAACAGTACCCCCATTCATGTGCGCGCTGAGCGCCACGCACGAGCGGGGGGAGGGTTAGGACGTCTTAAGTCTCCCGTCCGGCCGTTCAGGAATAGCCATGGACGGGAGATTTGTGATACTTTGCAGGGAGGCCAAAAGAAAACTGTAAACGCAGATGCACTTATAATGAAGTGTAGCCTCATAGTTTTAATAAGAAGCCCATAAATCTACTTTAGGGATAAAAAGAAACACATTTACCCCCGGTTCTCTTGTTGATAACCTATACTTCCTTACATAATTGTGTAGCTAAATACTTCATGAAATACTGTTATTTTTACCATAATGTTACCTTCTAGACTGTCGTTATTATTATTATACAGGATTTATATAGCGCCAACAGTTTGCACAGCGCTTTACAATATAAGGAAGACTTTACAATCACAATACAATTCAAGACAAGATGGTAAGGAGGGCCCTGCCCGTGAGGGCTTACAATCTAAAAGGGAATAAACTGGAATTAAGTAGGCGTGGCCCTCAGTTGACATAAAGTAGCCTCCTTCAAAAATGAGTCCTCTCAACTGGGCCCACTGATTTAATTAAGTTTGATATGCCTGCCTAAAGGTGGCCATACACTGTACAACCATCGCAAGACCTTAGTCTTGCGATGGTTGTAAAGGGATTAAAAAAACGTACGATCTGCCCATCTTGGACGGGCAGATCGCACTCTCGATCATCACAAGCCACGCCCCCTGAGGGACGGGCTTGCGATGACTGTAATGAGGGGCGGGCTTACGCTGACTGCAAACGGGCAGTGTGCGCGTGCGCACACCGGCCCGTTCGGCAGCTGTCGAACCAGCAGGCCACCAACTCGCCGAGAATCGTACGATTCCCGGCGGATTTTCAAACATGCTGGTTCGATGGAAGTCGTGCGACCGTACAGTAGAAACGGTCGCACGCCTTCCATACACTGCACGATTCTCGTACGATCTCGGGATTTCCTGCGATTCTCGTACGAGAATCGTGCAGTATATGGGCACCTTTAAGGTGCCCACACACCTTGCGATAATCGTACTATAATCACGGGAAATCCCGCGATTCTTACTATTATCGTAAGGTGTGTGGAAGCCGTGCGACCTCTACATGTTCGAAAACCTGCAGAGAATCGTACGATGTTCGGCGGGTGTGTAGCATGTTCGTAAGATAAAAGCACACACTGCTCGTTCGGCATTGCGGTCATCGGTCCAAGATAGGCAGATCGTACGTTTCTTTAATTACCTTACAACCATCGCAAGACAAAAGTCTTGCGATGGTTGTAAGGTGTGTGCCCAGCCTCAGACTTTTATGTTCAGAAATAAAGGGGGCGCCAAACCAAAATGTGAAAGAGTCCAAAAGTGCCTTTGACTGTTCACAATTTCATCAGACAAAAACAGCCAACGTATTTCTGAGGCAACAATACTCCCAATTGATCAGGGCATAGAATGGGAAAAGGATTTGATTGGATTCAAAGGACACTATAACCAAATGGATCTTTATATGATTTGATAAAAGACTTCCTTTAGGGCTAGAATTGTAATTGGCAGCAGCTGTTGCTAAAAATAACAAATAAAGAAGAAATTATTATTATTATTAATAATAATAATAATAATAATAATAATAAACCCACTGGCTTTTTGGGTACTGATCCCCTTTCTCAAGTTAAGTCTGTAAAGGGCAAGCTCTCTGCAGCTGGCTGACTATCCCTATTGCACCTGACTACTTGTTCCTGCACTATGATTCCTACACTATTACTCTTGAAGGAGCAAAATCCCGTGTCCAATGATGCTCTCTCTCATATTTCTTTTTCTCTCCCTCTCTAGTTCTCTTCTGAAAACTAGAATACAAACTTCACTTTCCAGGTTACTATGGAGGATCTGGAGTTCTAATGCATGTATTTAACCTCTTTCATGAATGAAGTCTAAAATGGCATAACCTATATTAGTAAGCAGTCCACAGGAGGGTCAAAATAAAAGGGCAATAAAGCCAAACCTTTTTTTTTTTTGAGTTGAGAAATTTGTGGGCAAGGTTTACATTTCTGCTGAACTGAAATCTGGAACAGATGCTTCTCAGGTCCATTTTATAATTCTCACTGTACCAATACCAACTATTCCAGTCCATCTCATCTCTCTCAAATTTCCTCACTGATACCGCTAAAACACATTGGATTTTTTAATATGAATACAATAGCTACACAGTTTAGACTGGACACATACGAGTGAATTGGTTCTCTCATTTTTTTACTCTTAGATGAAACATATCATGAGAGAAAAATTGGGGCTGCAGTCATTAAACTCAGAAACTTCTAATTTCCTGGCTGCCATTGTGACTTTCTTGTTTTAATGCATTGAGTCACTAACCCAGAACAAGTTTGCTTGTGACCTGCCTGATCTTCATAATGCACAGGACATTACACATGCAGCCACAGCACAACGAACACAGGACATTAAACATGCAGCCTGAGCACAACGCACAGGACATTACACATACAGCCAAATGAACAACGCACATTACATTACACATGCATCCACAGCACAACGAACACAGGACATTACACATGCAGCCACATCACAACGCACAGGACATTACACATGCAGCCAGAGCACAATGCACAGAGCATTACACATGCAGCCAGAGCACGATGCACAGAGCATTACACATGCAGCCACAGCACAACGCACAGGACATTACACATGCAGCCACCGCACAATGCACAGGACATTACACATGCAGCCAGAGCACAATGCACAGAGCATTACACATGCAGCCACAGCACAACGCACATAACATTACACGTGCAGCCACAGCACAACACACAGGACATTACACATGCAGCCAGAGCACAATCAATACAGGACATTACACATGCAGCCAAAGCACAACGCATGGGACATTACACATACAGCCACAGCACAACGCAGAGGACATAGCGCATGCACATTCACCCACAACACACACATGGCACCCCGACCCATCTCTATGTCCCCTTCAATTACCTGCTGGCTGGGGCCTGACACTTGGGACCAACTCTGGTCCCATGCATAGTTATTGTAGCTCAGGCTGCATGAAGTGGACCTGAGGCACAGTAAGCTGTTGGGGCCCCTCCTGTGGTCTGCCAGTTCACCCCAGGGCTTCCCCTGTATTGTGATATCTGTTAATTTAGTGTTCTATCATTCCACCTTCATCCTAAAATGGCTAGCCCCTTTCTGCCTCCCCTAGCAGTGGCCCTCAAGTGCCCAGATTGGTACAGAGTGTGGATAATGTGGATGAGCAGCATCTCTCAACAGCTCTTTCACTGCTTCCGGTTCTCAGCACTGCTCCAGCGCATGACCAGGGCCCCCTAAGGAGGCAGTGCCCTATCACCTCCCACCCACACACACACACACACTGAACCGCAGCAATAAAACCTAACCCAATACCCCCTATGTGACACACTCACCCACTGCTGTCACAGTGGCGCTGTAAAATTGAAACTACAGCTCCCATAATCCTCGGTGCGCAGGCAGGAATTTATGCTCTCGCTAGGATACAAGAACGGACCTAAGTAGAGATGGCTGCCGTCATGCGGCCATCTTTAATATGAGAAGATGCACGGCTGTGAGCAGCAGCATATGGGCAAGTCATCAGGCACTCAGGCCATGACTGAGTGTCTGACTCAATGGCTTAATTTCCACTCGCCCCCTCGCAATTTTCACTCGCAAATTGCGAGGGGGCGAGTGGAAATTTTGAGCCCTGGTATGTATAGTCAAAACCTTTTAATTCATTTTGGATAGGTCAGGAAAGGGTTAAAAACCATCAGTTTATTTTTTGCAGTCTGTGTCCAATTGGGCATATTTCCCTTATTAGAGACAATCTCTACAAAGTGAGGCGTAGCTTATTAGGTAGTAGTCACTGGAGCAAATGTTGTTATTGGAAGATTTACCCTCAAATCATGTGTATTATGTCTTTTCCATTACTTTCTATCTCAGTGATAATGGCCACCAGGGCAAAAAGAGAGACTGAATCTCCCCAGTGGAAACACTGTCAGCAATAAAAACTTTTTAGGCTCCATTCACACATAGCAGTTGTAAATTCTGCCCACAATATATTGCTTGGACTTTTTTGTGCAGCTCGGATGTCGCGCAGGTGTGAACAAAGTACATTGTACTGTATTAGTTTTTATGTTTTGCGCGAAAAACCGCTTATGTGTAAACAGAGCCTCAAAGGGGTTCTAGTACTTGGCTATATCATTTGGGCTATACATTAGAAGCCTCCATATGTCTCTTTCTAAAGAAACACATGTAGCAACAATTGGCGTATAATAGGGAACACTGGAAAATGAATACAAATGTAAATCAGGTACAATTGTCAGACTGTCCTGGAATAGTTTGAACTGTAAATGATCATGTTGGTCAGCAATGTCTTTTATATAGATCTAGGACTTGGGGAACCAACATTTCATGTCTGTATTCGTTTTGGCAATCGATAGCCCTTAAGTTTTTTTCATACGCGGTTCCTTAGAATATTCATTTTATGTTATTGCTTGATTACCATTAGCTTCTCAAATGATGATGTGCAGCTCTACTACATGACACTTTTATATGGCCAATGATTTACGCCAACCACCTTCCCACACTAACTTCTTAAGGGCACAATGAATACACTTAACAGCTTCCTATCAGACATACTTCCTGCAACAGGAGGATATTCTGACCATATTGAATATCACCAGGAAGAAAGCACTAAAGAAAAGGAAAAGTGTTTTCCTGGAAGTTGTAAAAATGCGAATGAGTGTGATGTTTACACTGCAGTGTTGCATCCAACAATTTCATCACTCATTCTACTGCATTTAGAAGAATGGGGATCAAGCTGCTATTGTATTAGAAACTGGCATGCTGATGACTTTATTGCTATAACTTGTTTTGCCACATCTCTATATGTATGATATACCGTATCATGAATGTATCAAATACTTTTAGAAAAGCCATGTGTCATTTCATCTACTCAAGGGTGAAGTTTACAAGGCAATCCTTGAACTCTGAGTTTGCACTGTGATGCAGAAAGAAGGTTATACATCCAAGAAACTGTCTTAGGCATAATATCACTGTCTTTTGTAACTGTAAAAAACACCATTAATGAAGATTTATAAGCTGGATGAATTTATGTTAAAAAATCTTTTAGTTCTCTTACAACTAGAACTCCTCGATACTGACAAAGATGTCGCCATCATAAGCTTTACACTGATTAGTGATGAACATTCTGCTATAACTGTTTTCATTATCTGCATATATATTCTATGAGGGGAATTTATCAAAACTGGAGTAGACAAGATCTGGAGCAGTTGTGCATGGCAACCAATCAGCTTTTCTCTTTCATTTTCAAATCTTAACTGAACAAACTGAAGAGAGAAGCTGATTGGTTGCCATGGGCAACTGTTCCGGATTTTGTCTGCTCCAGTTTTGATAAATTCCCCTCTATGTGTTATGTGTCTAAATAAACATAGCTAAAAATCTACTAAATCAGCCCTTGATCCTATTTTGAAGCTCTCCATGAGGATCAGGATGTTCAAGGATGATAATATCTACCCACATTGTTGGAAAATCTCAATGCAATGGGGGTCATTCCTACCACCAGGAGTCCATTGGGTAAGATGCACAAGAAACAGCAATATGAACCAGTGCTAATAAGGACAGACATATGTATCAATGCCCATCATTCATAGAAAAGGCATCTGTCCATCTTCAGGCAACCAGAGTCCTCTTAGGTCCCGTTCACATATAGCGAATTGTCGCGCGATTTCCGCCGCGATATCGCACATTTTTGCCGCGCGATATCGCGAGAAGTCGCCGGCCAATGATATTCAATGGAGCTGTCTTAACTCCATGTCGCGGTCGCAAGTCGCTTCTACCGGAGCCTTTTTTCGGCGGATTTTGCGCGATTTCGCTTTTTTTCTATGGAGCCCGACGGAGAACGTCGCGCTACCGTCGCTGGATCGTCGCTGGAACGTCGCCCCGAAAATCGCGCTATCCTGGCCGCTGCAAAAGGTATGTCGCTACGTGTGAATGGGGTCTTAGAGTCTTATAACACTAATCAAAGTAGATAAGATAGATTTGGTAACTTGGGGTGCAGGTGGGTCATAACTCCTGTAACCCTTGTGCTTATACTACCACCTGGAACATATACATTAGTGATGGGCGAATCTGCCAAAGGTTTAGCAAATCTTGTTCACAGTTCAGCAAACTCGAACTTAGAGGTAAATCCCCTTGAAGTCGGGGGAGCACAGTGGCATAGTGGTTCGAATCCCGGCCAGGGTCACTATCTGCAAGGAGTTTGCATGTTCTCCCTGTGCTTGCGTGGGTTTACTCCGGGTACTCCGGTTTCCTCCCACATTCCAAAGACATGCTGGTAGGTCAATTGGCTCCTCTCTAAGTTGGCCCTCTATGTATGCATGTGAGATAGGGACCTTAGATTGTAAGCTCCTTGAGGGTAGGGACTGATGTGAATGTGCAACTATGTAAAGTGCTGTGTAAATTGTCGGCGCTATATAAATACCTCTAATAAGTAAATAAAAAAAGTCTATGGGGGTAATGTGGGGGCAAATATTGTTATTAAATTCTGGCCATTGTTAGAGCTAATAGGCTAACTACTGTCAGAAAAGACACGGAAAGCTGAACCTTGACAGACACACATGTGAAACATGTACCAATGCAAAAAAAATAACATACAGCAGGGAGAGGCTGGCTTCTAGGGCAACACTGAAAATACACAAATCCTTTAAAGAAGAACCCCGGGCAAAAGTGTTTTTAACCCTTGCAGTGGGGCTACCCCCCGCACTGCAAGGGTTAAGTGTTCATTTTTGTCTAGGTTCTAAAAAGTTATACTCACCGGAACCCCTTGGCCAGCTGCCTGCTTTCCCAGTCACTGAAGCCTGTCTCCTCCTACACTGCAGCATTGAAATGTACACTGTGTATAGAACTTTATGATTTATGGGACCTAAGATTGCTGCAGCAGAGATGGAAAGAGGATTCAGGGATGAGTTTAAGAGCAAGCTGGCTCAGAGGATTGGGTGAGTATAACTTTTTTTTAGCACAAACAAGCATTTCACTCCTGCAGTGCGGGCGGTAGTCCACTGCAAGGGTTAAGAAACAATCTCCCCAGAATTCTGTCTTAACTAACATGTTTAGGGGTGCCTTAAAG
The DNA here is from genome assembly GCF_000935625.1 of Nanorana parkeri. Lineage (NCBI taxonomy): Eukaryota > Metazoa > Chordata > Amphibia > Anura > Dicroglossidae > Nanorana > Nanorana parkeri. The sequence continues at coordinate 1,148,135 of NW_017306678.1, forward strand.
CTGTACATGGTTTTATGGTTACAGTTTGAGAAAAACTTTCTTCAGGTAGGTTTAGCAGCAACACATGCTGTTTTATTAGTGATGCACATATACTTTTCGAGTACCAATGCCGATACTTGGCATTTTTATGAGAACTACCAGGGTTGCAGCGGTTGCAGCTGGGACCTGGCTCTGGCGCTCCACCACTGTCCTGAAATCATTAGTCTGTATTGTTTTAGAAAAACTGTCACATGACAATAAACAAAAATGTATCAGTACTCGTACTTGTAAGTACTCAGCAAGTACCAGTACTCGTACTCGCAAAACTGGTATCTGTGCATCCCTTTATTTATAGTTATAAAAACAAAATCGCACATTAAAACAGAGATGTACAAATCCCAGGAGCTCCGTGTGATCATTACAAATGACAGCTGCCTCCTAATTTTTGAATTTTTCTCTAGTGTAGTCTTGGAGCTCAAAAGTATCGGTACATGTACTCATACTTGTACCGAGTAGTGTACTTGGTATCTGTGCAACCCTATTTTTTATCAAACAATAATACATCTGCTTTGACCAGCGGATAGAAAATGGCCAGTAGATCTTTGTGGTGTTCTAACCAATGCAAAACTGTCCTGCTTGTGGTCAATTTCTTTCAAGTTCTCTTTAAGAATTAAGAGACCACAGATGATACAGCAGTGTAAAATTGGCCAGTAGAAGAACATTTTAAATAGCAAGTCTAGGCCTAAACTTACTAGAGACAAAGAGCACAGGCTGGGGTTTTACTACAAGAATTAGGGTACTGCAGAGGATACAGCAGTGTCAAATTGGCCAACAGCAGGACAGTTTTAATTAGAGATAATAGACCTAATTAGTGTATGCCCATGCATGTACACTGTTCTTGCACTTAGCTTTTGTTCCTCCAAATGATGCTGTGGGCAGCTCCAAGAACAGATGGTCAGTAACAAGTTAACGCTCTGCGCATCAAATGTAAAAATTTAATATCAACATAAAATAATAAACAAACAATAATAAATTGCAATTGCAATTCTGTTCAGTCAGAATTATAATCCACATACTGCTGTTAGATACCACAAAAAGAAGAAACTGCAGGAGGTTAATAATACAGACTAATGTACTATTTAAAAATACATTTAAGGATTTGTTCAATAAGAACATAAGTGGGTAAAATGGGAGCATATTATAACTGCCTAATCTTTTGCTTTAAATAGGAACTGAAAAATTTGCTGAGGGACTTCAGTCATAGAATATACACTATATTGCCAAAAGTATTGGGACGCCTGCCATTACACACACACAAACTCTAATGGCATCCCAGTCTTAGTCCGTAGGGTTCACTATTGATTTGGCCCACCCTTTGCAGCTATAACAGCTTCAACTCTCCTGGGAAGGCTGTCCACAAGGTGTAGGAGTGTGTCTATGGGAATGTTTGACCCTTCTTCCAGAAGCGCATTTGTGAGGTCAGGTACTGATGTTGGACAAGAAGGCATGGTTCACACTCTCCGCTCTAATTTATCCCAAAGGTCTTCTATCGGGTTGAGGTCAGGACTCCGTGCAGGCCAGTCAAGTTCCTCCACCCCAAACTCGCTCATGTCTTTATGGACCTTGCTTTGTGCACTGGTGCGCAGTCATGTTGGAACAGGACGGGGCCATCCCCAAACTGTTCCCACAAATTTGGGTACATTAAATTGTCCAAAATGTCTTGGTATGCTGATGCCTTAAGAGTTCCCTTCACTGGAACGAAGGGGCCAAGCCCAAACCCTGAAAAACAACCCCACACCATAATCCCCCCTCCGACAAACTTTACACTTGGCACAATGCAGTCATGCAAGTACCGTTCTCCTGGCAACCGCGAAACCCAGACACGTCCATCAAATTGCCAGACAGAGAAGCGTAATTCGTCACTCCAGAGAACACATCTCCAATTCTCTAGAGTCCAGTGGTGGTGTGCTTTACCCCACTGCATCCGACGCTTTGCATTGCACTTGGTGATGCAAGGCTTGGATGCTGCTGCTCAGCCATGGAAACCCATTCCATGAAGCTCTCTTCACCCTGTTGTTGTGCCAATATGAAGGCCACATGAAGTTTGGAGGTCTGTAGCTACTGACTCTGCAGACAGTTGGCAACTTCGGCGCACTGTGCGCTTCAGCATGCGCTGACCACGCTCTGTCATTTTACGTGGCCAACCCCTTCGTAGCTGAGTTGCTGTTGTTCCCAGTCACTTCCACTTTGTTATAATACCACTAACAGTTGACCGTGAAATATTTAGTAGCAAGGAAATTTCACGGAACACCTGAATTCAATAATTTTGATGGGTGTGCCAATACTTTTGGCAGTATAGTGTATGTAACCAATGGATATATTTTAGAAAGCTGCTTGCACAATTAAGCAGTAATCATAAATAAATAAATAAATAAATAACACAGCTACATTTTAATACTATCATATGTATAATTAAGATGATGTATATTTGGTCTCGATAAAAGGACAAGTCCACCTAAAGCTGATATACAGTATTTGGGATACCTAATACCTAAGAACTAAAGGAAGCTGCAGGCATCCACCTAAAACTAAGGCATCCATTTCGAACAGAATGACTTCTTGTTTTTTGGATTGATAACTTAATGTATAAATATATCTGTGTTCTATAACAGCAAACTATATTTTTTTCTATAACAGCATAACTACATTTTTGTGTTGCTTTGATTTGCTTCTTAAAATCCTACATGTAGGCAAATAAATATACATTTTATTAAATTTATTAACTCTATTAATAATTTGATCTTAATGATATTTTTTTTACATCTAAACAGGTTTATATAATAATGTCACTTCTTAGAGTAAAAATATATTTTTGGGTGAATAACACTTATATGTTAATTTCTAATAGATAATATACATTGTACAATTGACATAGGCGGTATAAAAAAAGCTATGAATTCAGGATGAATGTGTTTACCTGTGGACATTTATAAAATGCATTCAAATATGTGAGGGGAATAAAGTATGTTTATCTTAGTTCAGAAAACATAAATAAAGTGAAAGTTATAATATGAACTCATACTATAGGAGACTGTCCTTGTCAGGGTGTGCAAATATATGTAGATAGGCAGACATAACAACGATGATGGATCTGAAGACATGTGTATACTGTCTGGAACTCACATAAAAGACACCAAACTAGCAAAATATCCATGACTCGTGCTGTTACTTCCAAGGCAACCTTGATTGTCCTTCACTCCAATTTATCCCTATAGCTCTCACTGTAACCAAATTGAATTTCAAATCAACATTCAGTGCTTTGTGGTGAGCCAGTAAGTGCCTTGTGGTGCGCTGTAATACCCTGTTTCCCCTAAAATAAGACCTACCCCGGTCGGCCGGTGGTTGCATAAGGGGGAACTTGAAGAGCCGCTGGAGAGAATCAGCGGTGCCAATGAAGCCAGAGGAAGCGAGGCGGCAGCGGAGGGAGCAGAGCCGCATAAGACGCATAAGATGGTCCTCTATAGCGCCGGCTCCTGTCACTTCCAGAGTGATACCAAATGCACTTCGCCTGTGAGGAATCGCTAGTGAAAGCGCGTTTCGCTCATTCTGGCCAGCGATTGGTTACCAAATTGCTCTTGGAAAGGTACAGCACCCCTGATTGCCCTGATCACCCTATTCTTAACTTTGCCATTTTGGATTATTTAATTTGGATTTGCGTTAACCCCGAAAATAAGACCTGCACAAAAAACATGAACACTGCACATGCGCAAATGAAAATCTGCTCTGTTAATCGACAAAATTCGTCCAGTCAGCATTCCAGACCAACAGTTATCAAAATCTACATTGGTCTGTGCATGATGGGCTATTTGTGAGGAAATTGAACAAGGGTGCGATGACGGGCCAGCTTAAGACTGCATTTACATGCACGTAATGTACAGGTTAATGTGCTTTGCTGTGCACATTTTGAATGGTACTCCATAGCACATATACCGTAAGTCGAAAGGCACCTGATGTCAACACTCTGTGCACTATGGTGTTCTGCATTGACAGAATTAGTGCATTTTTTTAATCCATTGATAGCTGTTTTAAAATGAATAGGCTGCCTTAGATTAACATCACAACAGTGGCGCATGAGCATAACTGTATGTCAGGGCACCCTAAGGGTGGCTGTATCATGTCTGCACTGCCACCTGAGGTATTAGAGCATCTTTAACGTTTTCTTTAAGAACAGTTGTTTCATACACACAGTGTATAGGATGTGAGAGTGCTGTGGGACATATCATCACTGGAGCGGAGAGGACATAGGCTGGAGGAAGCACTGTCGGCTCTGTGGATCGGGTGAGTATAACTTTTTTGTTAACGTAGACAAAAACCGAGCATGTGCACTGGAGTTACTTCATCTTCGCCTGCCAGGTCTGTGCAATGAGTTGTGCATACATGGCTCAGTGTACAGAAAACTACAAAATTGTTGAGAGGCAGGTAGGAGATTTTTTGGAGAAGAGACTTACACATTTAAAAAAAAAAAGAACACTTTACTTCCCCTTATCCAGTTAAGAACCCTTTCACACACCTGCTAACCGTTCTGATCAGCAGGGAATCTGTGTAGTACGGAAGGGATCTCACTCTTCTGACATCCATGTATGTTCTGTTTTTGTCTACATCTTGCAATGGAGGAAAAAAATGAGCTATATAGAACCATATTAAGTCTATGGGGAGTCAGATGTAAGCGGACATGTCTCCGTTTACATCCAATTACCTCCTATTCGTCACAATCAGGTCCATCAAATCAGAACTCTGTTTTGTTTATATCCAGCTGCCAATAAAGTTACATTGGGGTTCCAATCAGATCCATATGAACCTGATCAGACTTCCCATCTGAAAGGACTCTAATGAACCTCTCCCTGCTGAAATTATTATTTATTCTTTGGCCAGAGAATGCAGATATCAAATATACAGGACAATGCAGCATTATATACTCAGACTGGTATGTCCTTTTGTATTGATGATGCTTTCTGGCACTCGAGGAAGAAAGATGTGTGGTTAACTTATGCACATAATAAAGCACAGTACAATAAGTAGCACCCAAGTTACTTGATAAGCTGTACTGACCTTCAGATGTCAGATGAGAATGCTCATTAAGAAGCTAAGAGGTTACAAATAGTGCACCCTTCACATCTAACCCACATTTCTGTCTAAACAAATCCAGAAATATCTATAGTAAGGATCGTTACCAAACCAAACTCCCTCTTTCCCTGCTTACTAAGAACTCGATAGTAATCACATTATGGCGGCTCTTTTATTGCTAGTTAATGGAATTCTTTTAAAATTGAACCAGTTTCAAATAAACAGATTTGCATTGATCTAGAGATGCACGCAATGCAGGCTACTCCACCCGTGTGTAAGCAAATTAAAAGCCTTAAGCCTATACTGCGAAAGATATACAAACCCATACTAAATAACTGAACATATAAATGCTCTCTAGGGACACATAGTGCTTTTCTTAAACAAATACATACATCAGATTTTCTGATTGTAGGTATAAATTAAATATACCAATTACTTAAAGTAAATATCTTACGTCAGGACAATAAAAAAGTAAAAACTAAAAAAGAAAGTGTAAATGTATGGCACAAAATAAGTAATATTAGAATCTTCTTTAGATGAAGGGTTAACTGTCATTTCACATTTTCTCCTTTACCTCTTTAACTCCAGAATCAATCAGACATTTTATTAACACAAGTATTTAGTTTGCAGTGTCTGATCAAATGGTAGGGAAAGACATTACAACCCATCACGGCATATGGCAGCTCATTTAGGGAAGCTTAATACTGATTGAAGTCATGTCTATGTTTATTTTTATTATGTGTAGATGAGACACTGAAATGAGAACCACAGCTGGTGTGGGAATCCATCTTTTTATTTTTATCTAATCTGTACAATCAGTGAGTGGGACTGGCAGAAAGCAAGCTTTGATAATAAATCACTGTGCCTAATATGAATATGTTTGTTTAATAAACTAGCACCATCCAATTACCTATGCTAACTGTAACATTTTGCTTTGGGCAGACAGAGACTTGAACATTACTTAAATATATAAAGCAGTGTGGTCCTGCCTAAGCCATTCAATATCCAGGAGGATACCTACTAACCTTGAAAGTGTAGGGCATGCAGCATAAGAGATAATCATCAACAGAGAGAGATCCCAAAATGCCTCTCTTTGCTGATAGTATTCTTATGGGGACCCTAATCTGTAAACTGCCTAACTATAGCCTGAGAATTCAACTATTGCAGGGGTGTTCCTAGCCTATTCGCTGCCTGAGATGGGAGAAGGTGGGGGGAAGTGGATGGTTGCAGGTGATGCACGTTCAGGCGGGCGGGGGGAATGCTGGTGGTGAGAGTGGGTTGGGGTACACCGGCTAGAGTGTTTTGCTCAACTCCTGGCAACCAATGATGTCACTGGTTGTGAAGAGCTTGGCGTAATGCCAGCCAGAGTGTCCAAACTTGCTAAGAGCTCACAGCTCTTAGCAACCTGGGACACTCTGGCCGGAAAGGCCCCCCCCCCCCCCCC
>NW_017306678.1:1154705-1196276 GCF_000935625.1 Nanorana parkeri
CTGAACTACCGGTATAACTATCAGGCAACAACCTGTGCCTTTAAGACACACCACTTTAAAAAATGCACCAATGCCAAGCCCCTTAAGGCCTAGCTCCAGTTAAAACATTTATAAGTCCTACCTGCAGGCACGGGTTCATTTCCACTAAGGGTTCAAGTCCCTTCACAGTCACTTTCCTGAGGGAGCCTAACACTATGGATGGTTACAATACTCTATACAAAAGTTAAAGTTCAGTTCAGTTTTTAGGAAGTATATTTAGAGATAAGATATAGAAGATAAACACTGGCTATGGAAAGAAAATAGACACCATACATTGTTATTTTTATGTGTGAAATTCCAGCCAACTAGAGTTGCATTGAACAACTTCCTACTGTCTGGGAACAATGGCCTATTAACCCTACTGGAGATTGTTATGCCACACATAAGCAATGGACAAAACCATACTTGAAGCAACTGCACATTAAGCTATATAGTATTAGGATGGTAAATCGGTATTTTAGTTACTGATAAACAGTTTCCTTGTATAGAAGTTTAAATATTCAAAAACTATATTTTTATTAAAAAAATGTTTTCTGCATATGCTCTTTCGGAAGGTGTAACTCTCATTTAGTTAGAAACTGATTCAAAATATATAATCCTCAACTGTTACAAAACTATTCTACACAATTTCATTCTACAGTGACCCAAAGTATTCCACACTTGCCAAATAAAATGAGCATTTCGCCTTAATAAAAAATATTCTCTTAATAAAGAAAGTATTCTCAATAGTCTCAGAAGCTTATAGAGAGCATGTGGTAAGGTCATTTACAGGAAGGAGATTGTGGGAGACTGGGGCAGAGCTTTGAATACTAGCATGTATTAAAAGAGGGATTTATTCACGGGATAGAAATATAATTCTACTGCCTTATAAAACACTGGTTTTGCTGTATCCTGGGTACACGGTTCAGTTTTGGTCACCAATCCTTAGGAGGAGTGTCCATTAGCTAGAGAAATTTCAGAGAAGGGCAACTAAATTAATAAGGGGGATGGAGGTCCTGAGTTATCAAGACTGACTACAAAAACTAAACTTGTTTTCGTTAGAGAACCGTTGCTTAAGAGGACACATGATTTAAATCTACAAACTCATCAACAGGGACTGCGGGGACTACATTATTTAAACCAAGAACTTTGAGGAAGACATGAGGGCACAACAAGAATTTGGAGGAGATGCGGTATTATCTCAGAATGTGCATGGGGTATTTTACAGTCAGAGTGGTAAAAATGTGGAATTAATTTCCACAGTTAGCTGTGTCAGCAGAGAACATTAACAGTTTCAAAAAACACTTGGATAAGTTCCTAATTTTACAGAATTTACAGGGTTATGTGAATTGCTAGCAGTATATACTTGTAGATAGATGTCAGCAGCACAGCAGAATCATTTGAAATCCAAATTTCACAGTTTCTTTGGGTCATGCGTATTTGCTCTGACCCCAATACACGAACGGTACAGATTGCCAACATGTATGACAAGTTCATACACAGGGGTTATCCCTCAATAGTTGTTGACAAGGCACTATCCAAAGCGACTGAGAGATTGACAGGTGGTTCTAATACACGGCCTGTCCAAGAGAGGATCCCATTCATACAGACATACACATCTGCATCTGGCTATATACACAAGGCCACATTGGGGAATTTGAATATCCTCCAAGCTGACAGATCTCTAACACCAGTGTTTAAAAACAAACCTCTCAATGTATACAAACACAGCAGTACACTTAGGGGTCTATTCACTAAGCTGCCGAGGGCAGCCAAGTGAACAACCCACTCCAAATGAAGTGAGCCGAACACTGTTCGGCTATTCACTTCAGGCTTGTACGGCTGAAATCAGCCGTACATCGGCTTGCTTCGCATGGCTTCGGGTCGGCCGAACATGCTCAGCATGTTCATAGCCGAATGCCGTGCTCCGTGTCAGAATAAAAAAAATTCTGACTCCCGGAGCGCCAGGGAGAGTTTGCTGTTTGGAGATCAGTGTCCCTGGATAGCTTTCAGCGCGGCTCAGTAGAGCCGAAGTGAATAGCCCGTACAGCACCCCTTCGGTTCTACTGAACCGAAAGGGGTCCTGGGGCCAAAGCTAGCTGAAGTATCGGCCGAAGCTACGGCTAGATCCTTCGGCAGCTTCATGAATAGTCCCCTTAGAGATCTATTGGTGCAGGCAGACCCAAGACCCAAATATTGCAAGGAGACATTTTCATTTTCCAGTAAATCCAGTTGCTATAAATGCCACCACTGCAATATCTGCAACTCTGTGATTTGTAGGGAGACCTTCTCTAACCCTTACAATGGTAAGAGATATGCAATTCCTGGCTTCTTCACCTGTGACACAGAATTCTGTCTACATATTAAAGTGCCCCTGTGCTATGGTATACGTTGGCAAAACTATTGGTCCTTTTAAGCGTGGTTCCAGAAACATAGAAGTGGCATTCACGTTGCGTTAACTAAATCACAAAAGGGTGAAGCAGTTGACGACAACAAGCCTGTGGCATTGTACTTTATTCTCAAAAAACACCAGACACATGAACTAAGAGGTATGGTCATTGACTTTGTCAATAGACATCCAAGAGGGGGTGACAGGTTCAGACAGCTCCTTTGGCGTTAGGTTTACTGGATCTACACCCTAGACACGATCCATCTCAGGGGTTTAAATACCAATCTAGGCTTATCCTGCCTTTTGGATGCAAAATAAACCCATATTTGAACATACGTCAGACCTGCTCCACTCAGTTAATCCATGGGTAATTTGTTTTGTCACATTACCATGATATGGCTCCCAGTGGGCCGTTGACTGACATAGTGGCAGCTCTGGGACCCACTTTTAGTTGTTTTTCCTTCCCCTTTTTCCTTATTTGGTGAAGGGGACTTCTTTGCTTTTCCTGTTTTTATTAACACCATTAGAATCCCCCAATTAACACATGGTCTATGGCAGATTCTCCCTGTGTATTATTATGGTCCTGGCTACCAAAGGACTTACAAACATTGTACTTTAGTATACACTTAGACGATTGTTATTTACACCATTATAAGCGGCCCTAGATTATTCTATTATTGTTGGGCTAGCCCCCTGCTGTTTATTGTTCCATACCAGTGTGGGAATTCTGGTGCACCCCGCCTGTAGGCCAGTATAATGTTGTTATGATATTATCTGTATTTTTTCTTTTTAACTATATTATTACTGCCATATAAGGTGTATAATGTATACCAAATGCATTAATCCTTGTCTTTTCTTATTTCTTCTCCACTCTTCTTTCACTTCGCGTCATGTGTTGCTTGGTTACCAGCCCCCACCGCACATCTCGTTCATGTGCGCGGAACCTTTGATCCGTGACCTAGTGGCGTTCTGGCTACTATGGCTACATGATCACCCTTCACGCATGCGTGAGCAACTGACCCTCCGCACATGCAGCTATGAGCCGAACACCAGACAGTGAGTCCCGTTTGTCCACACAGCGCATGCGCTGGTGGGCGGGACCTGCCCGGACATGCAACCCACTGGCTATATGTAGCGTTGGGTTGCCATGGTGATCATCAGCAGCTGGACAGGCCAACGGTTGTAACAGCGGTTCCCTTCCTACCATTCTCTCTCCTCAAAGTAATTATTCTCTTCTTTCCTATATGCAGAATATATGATGCGTATATATATTATGAATTGCTATTAGCACTCTTTTTGATTACTGTGAATATACTGTGGTTGTTTTCAACTTTTTGGTGGGTTATGACATCAGTGACTGTTTTAGTGGGTGTGTTTTTTACATCTGTCCGTCTATATAATGTCGTGTGAGGTTTGAGCACATTGTCATTGCTGAGCCTGATGAAGGGGACCCTGCGACCTTAGTTCTGATGACATGACGTTGAAGACCCATGTAACAGAGGGTCTTCAGAGAAACAGGGGGATTTGTGACTGAGAAGCTTACTTTAAAAAAAAAAAAGAATGAATCAGACCTGGATCAGAGATCAATATTTTTTTTTATATATGTTTAACTAAGAAACTATGTTTCTCCCTCCCCTTCTTCTCTTTGCCCTCCACAGATGTACATTTAGTGAGATCTCAAATTGAAGTTTACTCCATTGTAGACTTCAACCAGGCTCATCTACCTTTGTCTCCCAGCAGCATCAATACTTAATTATCATTTATCAAATAACTGATTCCCACATAATTTCTAATTAACAGGCCTCAGTCAGTTGGTTGATCTTGATCTATGTTCAATCTGTTAAATAAATAAAATGATAATGTTTTCATTCAATAGAGTTGTAGGGTCTGGCCTGAAAACTGAAGAAGGTGTATACATTTTCAAAGTTTTATTTGAATTTCAGTATTTATTGAGTCTTAATGCCTGCTCAGATAAGCATTGGAGGGGCCGAGGTGAGCACCATTATTGGGTTGTGCTTAGGGCATCGGTTGTCCTTAATCTGGCCCTTGCTGGACTGGTTCGTAAAAATGTTTTTTGTCTTTGTAACAATAAAAAAGGAAATCTGGGTAAAATCTTTGTACATCTACTGTATTTGTTCATCTCTGATATTGACACATAGGAGGGAATTATCAAAACCGGAGCAGAGAGAATCTGAAACAGTTGCCCATAGTAAACAATCAGCTTCTCTCTTCAGTTTGTTCAGTTAAGCTTTAAAGCGACATAGATCATAATCTTCCTTCCACCTGTATTCAGCAATGCCTCCAGTGCTGGTGCCGGTCTCTAAACCAAGCGCAGACTGCTGACTTTTTCTATCCCACGTTGTCTGTCCAACTTGCACGCTCCTGGCTGCATGCATTCAGCTCTACTGTGTCTCTCCTCTTCTCCCCACCGAAGATCTCTACTACCATCCTACACGGTCGCTCGAGAAGTTTCAGATCTTTGGATGGAAGCGAGCGGGGGGGGGTTCCTTTTTCCTTTTTGGTAACTTTTTTATTTTGTTAAATGTTTTTGCATATATCTACTGCTTGCTAGAAGTAGATATATGCAAAAACAAAGGAGACTTTAATTCTACTTTAAAAATGAAAGAGAAGCTGACTGGTTGCCATACACAGCTGCCCCACATTTTGTCTTTTTGTCAGATTTTTTTCAGTTTCAATAAATTCCCCTTATAGTTTTTGAAGATGCTGAGCACTAGGTGGATATTAGCTAGTCTCCCAATGCCAGGAAAGTAGAAACAATTATTAATTGGTTAGTGACTTGAACTTTAAGTCAGTATTGAGCAGTTAACCTAGTCTGGAGTTTGCATTTATTTACAGATAAAAGTGCAAATATTTACAAACTGGCATGCATTAAAGTAAACTGATTTTGTATATACTAAGCTATATATTCATATTCGCTGTCCATAAATGATTGCTTGTGAAAAGAACAGATTTGCTAATTCCATTGAAAGATGCCAAATATTCTCACGTAAGCATATGGAGATATCAACCTTTATAATAGCTTGCTAACCATTCCCATTCATCCTGTTTTCTTACTCACTTAAATTACTATCATAAAAATATATTTATGACAAAACTGGAGCTCAAGCATTACTAGAGTGAAGAAAGGACACTTTGTCTAAATAATTCTTCTACTTTGAATACATTTTTAAATGTTTTTGGCACTAAATCACATTATAATAAATTTAACAAATTCTGTGGCTTGCACATGGGACTCCTAGAGAAATGTGCTGAAATACTAAAGGACTAAATGCTAAAGAAAATAATTTAAATTAAAGATTGGAAAATAAATTATATCTTAAAGGGGCTTTTAGTTGTCATCTTTTACATTAGCATGACAATATGTCAAAATTTTGTGCTGCTAAAGCAGATACATTTATTGACTCCAGTGTGACACATCTGTGCTGAAAGCCTTTACTTGACTCTAGGCAAGTCTAAACAACCGATGGAGAGGGAGTAACTTATGAGGCATGGTTGTCCCTGGGAAGCACATTTACTCTCTTGCAGTGACCTATATGCCAGCCAGTCAAACTTTTAGTTGTTGTGTTCGGTTGCCACAGTTTCAGCCTCTCTCTGACATAGGTTGGTGACCCCAAATCTTTTTACTCAGATTTGTACGCCCATCACTTTTACCTCTTTATCTTGTAACATAGACTGTTTAACCCTTTCCTGGATCACGGACAGGATTTTCACTAGTTTCTGATAATTTCTTGGCCCTCCTATCTCACAAGGGTTGTCTGCAGTCGCATTTCCTTAAACACTATAAATAAATACATTTTACATCATTATTCATCATCTCATTTTCTTCCCACTTTACAGGGCACTGTGCAGGGCACTGTCTTCAGACAAATATTGGGCCCAGCTATCTGGGTCACTCCCACTTCACAGCAGTTTCATTTCCAGTCTGTTCATGAACTGATGCATCATTGCCAGCACCCTTTTCCTTTAAGAAAGTCTTACCACTCACTGCTGGAGGTTTCACCTTCTTTGTTTGGGAGCGTTGGTGTTGTGACAAAACCGTCGACTCTTCTTTCTGTGAACCTGTCATTCGACCCATACAGCCAAAAGGCCTTGTCATCCCCCTACAGACTTTACTTGGCCTTTTTTGCCATTGCTAGGGTTGCTGAAGGCAGAAATGGGCGATCGAATATAAGCATTAGAGGCCGCTGCAATGACATTCTGGAGTCCAATATTGAGATTGAACCCTAAGTGACGTCCAGGAAGAAAAGATAAGTAACTGCATTCCCCACGATTTACCAGCTATAGTTGGGGTGTAGCAAAGGACTTCTTGGACTTATCCATTAGGGTTTTCAGGTATAGACACCTGGGAGTGACCCTTTTGTTTGCATAATTGTACCTAATACCTGTGGTTGTGTTAGACTTAAACTCTATGCATGGATTTAGTTTTGGATTCATGATTTAGTTTGAGTAAGTGCACTTAACATTTTAGTTGTGTAGTGAGGTAGACCACGATCACGGTTTATACCTCACTCATCACTTATACGAATGTGGTTGTAATATTATATTGAAGACTTACAGTCCGTACACAGAAACAATTTTGTATACAATAACATTTTGGATTCTTTTTTTATTCGTTTTTATTCAAAACCCACGGATTCACACAACTCCCACTAGTACAGATTTATTCCATTGATTACACAGATCACAGTTCAAGGAAATATTTATTTATTCACAAGTTTATTCACAAGTTCATTCACAAGCTTATATAACAACCTATTCTCAATGATTAACCATTTATTCACATATCACAATTCAATGGAGGAGAAGTAGAGTTGTTTTTTTATTGATTTCTATTATTACCTAGCGCAACATACTAGCAATTGATTTTCACGGGTTTCACCATATATTGTTGCAGCTGGTATCTCTTTAGGCACTTTAGATTACTCCTAGCGCAACTAGTTGTTGTTACACACTTAAGATATTGTTCCAAAGAAATAACATAACATAAAAAATATGGTTGGGGGGGGGGGGGTAAGTTGGCGGCATTGGTGTGATATCTTGCATTTTCGCACAGTGCATTCTGATAAGCTATAATACAGTTATGTAATGTTATGTAATGCAGTAATGAGTTAAATGAAATTGAAGTGAAATAACATTTTGGTGAAAAGAGTAAGAACCACGGTGCATTTTAATACCACATTGTAGCAACAGTGCACAATGAACACCAGCACATGCGTGTTATGTGCACCTCAATGTCCACACCCCATATTATACTTGTCTAAACTTTCTGTTCTTCTTGTAAGTATTGTTGTAGTGCATTTCTGTGGTGGAATATTATACAATAGATACCTGAACAAAATTCACTGTTTGCTTAATAGGCCTTGTTTATTTATTATTCATTTAATTTATTGGCCTACTTTGTTAGAGCTGATTATTAAATAGGGATGCACCGATACTGGTTTTTCGGTATCGGGCACGGGTACTGATATTTTTTTTCTGGTACTCGCCGACACAGAATACCGATACAGGAAGTCCTATTAAGGAAACCAGGTGGCTTGTAATGAATCGCCACCTGGCTTACTGATTAGCCGGGAAGCCAGGCGGCATGTAAAGACTCGCCACCCGGCTTCCCGATTAGCATGGAAGCTGTCTCCATGCTCTCTGGTCACCAGGTGATGAGGAGACATGGAGCCGACTTTCTGGCCAATCAAGAGGCCAGGGGGTGGGCAATGCCTTGCTGCCAGGCTTCCTGACTGGCCAGCTTCTCGACCAATCAGGAAGCCGGGCAGCGAGTCATTACACAGCGCCCAGCTTCCTGATTGGCCAGGAAGCCGGCTCCATCCTCTCTCGTCACCAGGTGGGGGTGGGTAATGACTATGCAGCGAGTCATTACACGCTGCCTCATCACTGAGTGACGAGGCAGCATGGAGCTGGCTTCCTGGCCAATCAGGAAGCCGGGAAACGCGTAATGATGCGCTGCCTGGCTTCCTGATACCGAAAGTTCGGGTAGCGAGCTAGGCATCAGAGCATTTGGGCAAGTACGAGTACTCACCCAAATACTCGGTATTGGCACTGATACCGATACTAGTATCGGTGCATCTCTATTTTTGAACTCGCCTTCCCCATCTCTAATGCTTTTCACTCAATGCAGGCTTGATCACAGAGTTGTTTCCTTGCAAATCTTACTGTTTTCTACAAAGCTGTTTTGATATGCAGCTAGATGTTTTCATTAAAGAAATTAAGAACAAAGCTGTAAGATATTGCAGCTTACCAAGTCCTTATATGTAGTAGCTGCATACTTTTTTGAAAGTTGTTTCTACTTTATTTTTACATGGTGACCCTGCCAGTAACACACTTCCTATCATAGGGTGACAACGCTCACACATTATGCTGTATCTATAGAGGAGTAGCTCTGTCACCCTACAATAGAAAGTGTTTTAGAACCAACGGACACCTCCTCCTCTCCACATTTCCATAACAGAGAAGGGTGTTCTGTAGTCCACAGAGAGAACTCAGGCATGGCTAATAACAGTCAGCAAAGGCAGAGAGCACAGGAAGTTATCAGCTCACTGGATTTCTGACAGGATCACATTTTTTTGCAGTTATCAAACAGATATAATAAAAGCTTTTAATAGCATACCAAAATGGAGTAAATAAAGAAAGTCTATTGTTGGGGTTTACATACAGTTTTATAGCTTAGGCTTTGCTGTAATTTTCCTTTCAGAAGCTGAAGTCTAGCAAGGCTTATATCCAATCCATATTTACTTCAATTAAACAAAAAGGAATGCTTTTCAAAAAGATACATTGTACAATTGGCCTCCATTTCTGTAATTAGTGATAGCTTTGATATTTAAAACAATCTCTTGGGTACATAGCAAGGCTTTTATTTTGATAGTAGATGTCCTTTCTTAACAACATTGTATATTATTTCTGTGCTATCATTGTATGCTCATGTAGACACAAGCTTTTTGTTATATTAAAAAAGAAAAGACAATTACGTGATGGAAAAAAAAATCTAACAGTTATTTTTAAAAAAGGAATCAAAATAAAAAACATTTTACTTTTACTTAATTTATAAAGTATACTATTTTATACTTAAAGGTAAATACTGGCAGATTTTAAGGCCATGGTTGCAGTTGAGATGCCGCGCAAGGTCCTTCCTCCTTCCGCTCTGTGTTAGCCTCAGCTGATGTCTCCTTGAATATCTGAAATGGATAACCCAGGAGGCTGCAGGAGCAGAGTTACATCATTCTCCCCTAGGTGAGAAAAGGGGCAGGGAGCGGTGTGAACTGTAAAACAAAAAGAAAAGTGAAAATAAACAAAAAAGACATGCCAGTTTTTTTAGGGTAAAGAGGGGGTGAGGATTACTATGAAGGGGGTAATTTGGAGTTAAGGTATGCTTTCTATAGTAATGGGAATAAAGTAGGGATGCACCGATACCGGGTTTTCAGTATTAAGTATGAGTATCGATACATTGCTTTCAGTACTCGTCAATACCGAGTACCGATACCGGAGCTTCCGCTGACATAGAGGCGGCTTCCCGGGGAATCTGATTGCGGCTTCCCCGCCAATCAGCATGGAGGCGGCTATTCAGCCGGCTCAATGCTGATTGGCCGGGAAGATGGCTTCACGGCCAATCTGGAAGCCAGGAGATGAGTCGTTACTTCCTGATCACACTGGAAGCTGGCTGCATGTTCCCCTTCCTCTGACCGGAAGTTCTGGTATTGGGGAAGGTATCGGAGCATTTGGGTAAGTACGAGTACACGCCCAAAAACTTGGTATTGGTACTTATACCGATACTAGTATCAGTATCGGTGCATCCCTAGAATAAAGGATGCTTAGCAGAAACACTCTTACATTTTGTAACAGGGATTACATGATATTATCATGCTATTTTATTATTACTGTGCTTACGCAGTCATTTGGGTTGATTTACTAAAGGGGCAGAGAGCTAAGTTCAATTTAAATACCCATTTATGTGCAGAGAAACAACTCTGTAGTTCAAAAAAAATGACATACAAGTGCCTGTATATATCATTAGCAACCTCCAAATTCCTTTAGCCATGGCAAAATTCAGTGAAGGGCAATGCTTTGGCACTTCCAGGAAGCGATCAAGCTTGTCCTATTGGCCTGTTAGGAACCAATCATTGTAACTGGCCATTAAGAGATTTGCAGATAAGAACACCTTAGCATTAGGCTGTAATGGCAGAATGGCTATATACCGTGTTTCCCCGAAAGTAAGACCTACCCCGAAAGTAAGACCTAGCGCTATCTTCGGGGATTTCTGTAATATAAGACCTACCCCGAAAATAAGACCTAGTTCGGTGGTAGGTCTTATATTACAGAAATCCCTGATAGCTAAATTTGATTCTACAATATCTGTACAATCACCCTTTGATTTACCTAAACTATGTAATAGCAAGAAAATCATTAATAATCCATTCACTTTGTATCCAGTCATGCAGGTCCTCGAACACCATAGTGTTATAGTGTATGGCTGACTCAAGAGGATTCTGCAGGCATGTAAAAGGTACTTTTTTTTTATATGGATGGACAATTAAAAGCGAATGTTCATTTGCTAAGTGATAATTTATTTTAGTAAATTAAAAGCATCATGGTGTGTTACAGTTGCACATACTGACAGTAGATGACAGTATTAAACAGCCTAAAAATATTTATTTTCACAAATATACCACATATGTAAATCATAAAAGGTATACAGACACAGGGGCTGATTTACTATATGCAAATAGGCTGTTCACTATGCAAAGTATTTTTCCCTTAGTATTTTTTTATCTTAGTGAATGAAGTGAAGCTCTGCTGACTTCCATCATGAAATCATGTGCAAGCAAAAATACTGTTGTTTTTTTTTCCTTGCATATGATTAGGTATTCTTTACAAAATAAATTTTCACCATATTCCCTAAGCTAAGGGAAACATCCCTTGTAGACACGTGCGATTCATTCGTTACCAAACAAAATTCAGACGCAATTTCGGAAATTCGGATGTATCCGAATTCCAAATTACAGCTAAAACGAATGCAAACGAATCCGAACTCCCGATTCCCCGAAATTCGTTAGTGGTAGTACGGTCGAAATTAGATCTTTTTTTGGGACGAAATATCGTTGCAGCAAAATGACATTAGAAAGAAAAAAAAAATTAAATTTTGTTTTTTTTTACAGTCTGCAGAAGACAAAGAAAAAAAAAAGCGTGAGGTTCCCCCCCAATTCATTCCAGACTCTTTAGGTCTGGTAAGAATGTTAGGAGGGACCACCCCCCCTAGTTAAAACACAAAAAAAGTGTGTGGGGTTCCGCCAAAAATCCCTACTAGACCCTGTAGGTCTGGTAGGAATTTACAGGGGGACCCCATGAGTCCAGACTTTTGACAAAATCCTTTCCTTTCCTTTCGTCTGAATCCGAAATCCGAAATGAATTTAATTTCGGACCCGAATCCGAAAAACTAAATAATATAAAATCCGAATCAAAACGAAACAAAACTAAACAAATTTTTTGCTGGCGCACATTTCTAATCCCTTGTAACTGTACATAGCTTCCTATTGTGGATAGAGGAGATTAATATTATTATTATTATTATACAGGATTTTTATAGCACCAAAACAGTTTGTGCAGAGCTTTACAATGTAAGGAAGACATTACAATTACAATACAATTCAAGACAATATGATAAGAAGGGCCCTGCCCATGAGGGTTTACAGTCTAAAGGGAGAGATTATGATACTGAAATTAATGGAGTACAAGAGGACTACGAAGGCACTCTGCCAAGCAGGTGTACACCAAATAACTTTGCATGTCTGTTCCTATGTTCATAGATGTTCATACTGTAGATGGCAGAGAAGGGAGAACCAGACCTTTGCTTGAAATAGGACAACAAAGTCAATCTTTTTAATAGCCTTCTTCCAATTACTTTACTATGTTTCTGCAACAGTATTTATATATTTTTTATATCCAGAAGTGAATTTAGAGTAACTTTAGATATTATTTATAAACAATCATTGACAATCATATTACATAGTCACTTCTTATGTTCCACTTTTTGCCTTTTGGATACTATATAATTAGTGTAGTGGCAGGTTCTAGTCTTTTAAAGCCCAACTGAACTTTCAGTTTTAATCAGCCAAATTAATTCGAGGTGCATCAGCATTAAAGGTGATCAATGTTGTACAGTTAGTTTTCTTTCTAAAACAGGCAGAGAATTAGTAGAAAAGTCTGTCCCCTGCCAGCATGCTACAGGCTGGACCTTTGCTCTCAGTGAGAAAGCAGTGGTCTCATCACAGAGGTCTGGCATGCCCCCTACTGAGTCAGACCCATGGCTCTGCACAGAGCAAAGCTCACGTTCCCTGCTGTTTGGACAGCTCTGGGTCTGACTCAGCGGGGGGGCATTTGAGATCTCTGCAAAGAGATCACTGCTTCCCAACAGAGAGCAGGTGTCCCACTCTACAGCTGCTGGCAGGGGATAGACTTTTCCACTACAGCTGTGACTGAACAACTGTAGAGCAAACTGTTAGACTTTGTATGTATCATAGATTTAGCTAATTTAAACTGAAGGTTCACTTAGGTTTTAAAGGAGAACTATGAGGTGAGTGCTTTTCACTCACCTCATAGTTCTAGCCGACCTGTGACAATGAGACTGTCGCAGGTCGGCTCAGTAGATCGGGAGGTGAGCGAACACATACTGGGTTCGCTCGCCTCTCGATCCTGTCACGGCTCTCTGCCGTGACAGGGGGAGGGGCTGGATTCCCCTCTCCCCGCTCCGATCTGCCAGCTCTGACTGGCGGAACGGACGGGGAGGGGGCGGGTACAGCTGGCTCTGCCTCTAGATAAGCAGAGCCAGCTGTCACTCACGCAGCTGGGCAGATCCCGTCATCTACGTCGGGATCCGCTCCGGCTGCGGCGTCTCAGTATACCGCGAGCTGCAGCTCGCGGTATACTGAGCTTAGGGTAACGGGAGGACGCTAGTTTGTGTCCTCCTGTTACCCTAAGGAGAACTATGGGGAAAAACACTGACCCCATAGTTCTCCTTTAAGTCTGGTATATGGGTCCAGATGACTGGGGGAAAGTTGAATGGGCTGTTTAGATAGGACCTCACGCTAGTTGTTTATTTATTTTGTTTGAAATCTGAAAC
Source organism: Nanorana parkeri (assembly GCF_000935625.1). Taxonomy (NCBI): domain Eukaryota; kingdom Metazoa; phylum Chordata; class Amphibia; order Anura; family Dicroglossidae; genus Nanorana; species Nanorana parkeri. The sequence goes on from NW_017306678.1 coordinate 1,168,256, forward strand.
TTTTTTTTTAGAGGAAGACAAAAAGACTTGGTGCTTTGCCCCATTTATACTTGTGAATATCTGGAGCAGTTAAATGCACAGTCCAGTCTGTGAAAAAAAAATTATGCAAACATTAATAAAATTATTATTTTTTGCATATGAGCCTGCAGCACATTGCAACCACATTTTTGCTGAATTTAGAGAAAAAAAACCCACATGTTCCATACAGATGACTGAAACTGCTTGAAAGTTGTACAATACATGCATTTTAATGCAGAAGGTTCCCTCTCTCCCTAAAAAAAAAAACACATGGAAAAATGCAAAAGCATGTGTAGATCATGAAACACCAATGCAATTTTAAACATGTAAACCAGCTCTTAGTGTGGGGGGTATATTCTTGCTGGATGGTGGTTACCACACTTGTTGACCCTCTGCAAGCTATCATGTGAAATGTTCTGCAGCAATTTATCCTTGAGACTGGAACACCAGTTACATAAACCTCTAAATGGAAACTCAGAATAGTAATTCTTCCTCATCTGAGCCCTAAGATTACATATCACACTGCATGATGACGAACTGCATAGGCAGCCTGACTACATGCTGACAAAAAGTGTGAATATTGTATAACTGCTTCCAAAATGGTTTCACTTACTCACAGATAGTGCCAACTGGGCTCAACCTCAATTATGAATTGACACCTACTGAATGTTTACATGTATCTTTAGTCATTTAAAGCTATGCATAAACTGAAACTATTCAAACTTAACACTGATATTTATGATTGATTTCATTATGTTTTACTTACTATTACTTTTTGCCAATATTTGTCAAATTTTTTGTCAGGTTTTGAAGTATTTTTTTTGCACACAACATAGATACATTGATGGTGAGCCAGTATATTTCCAATGCTAATATTTATTTTGTTTTAGCACCCTCTAGTGACTACTCTATTGTATAGCTGCAGCTTTTTGTAATGAAAGATAAAGAAAAAAAAAGAAAATGTAAGATGTAAATATGTAATGTATATATAGATATATTTAACATAATATGTAAATAATATATGTTATTATTACATATACGTTATTCAAATGATTCATTTCAAATTATTAAACTTTATATTAATCATCCTTGCAGCAGTTTAGCTTGCAACCCATTCAGTAGTGATGAGTAGATCAAGCTGGCATGGCTGTATTAACCATAATGGCACTTGTGAGGCTGTGTATCAAGTAGGTATTGAAATTTTTTCCTTGCTGAAAATTGGGATATTTTGGTAAAATTCACAATTTTGTAGGAATAAACTGCAGTCTAGGGAGAAGTTGAAATTAAAGTGGTATATGGTAGTTGTTAAGGGTGATAAGGCTTTAAATGGCCCCAGAAACACCTTAAACATATTTTAACTTTTAAAAATTATTTTAAACTTGTATTATTATTTTTGTAAACATCTATTAACAAAAATATAACTTGCCATCATCGACAAACAAAGCCATTTATCTGCAGCACTTAAAAACATTGCAAAATTGAGAATTTAAGGCTAACTTTGGCAAAAAAAAATTAGTGGTGAAATTGGTAGTTTTGCTGCAAAATCAAATTTGGCAAATTACCTGCTGATCTGGCAAAATCACCTGCTTATCCCTAGCAGCATGGTTTGAGGTGGCAGCACCAAGTCTCTTAATGTTCAAATTGTGATCAGGTTTTCCTTAATTGTTTTCCCTCTTTTTTGGGGGGCTAAATTCAGCGAGAAAACTATAGGGAGGGGATATGGGAAGTTGACAATGATCATTCAAATTTTAAATTAAACTCCTCAATTATTCACTTCTTAGACAGTTCCACTGGAGTGCAATCGTTCTAGGAATAAAAATGGTAAACTGAGAACGTAGTGGATTTCAAGATATTTCCTCAGCTCTACTAACAGGCCATGCTGAAGGAAATTGAACTGGGCTTGAGAAGGTGTCTTTTTATTTTTAATTTGGTTTTCCAAAGCCTTATGGGATATGTACATGGGGAAACTATTGGCCACATTAGGATATTTTAGACCTAACCTATCTTTCATCATTTTATTCATGGGGTGAAGCTGATTACGCCATTTGACTGACATGATATGAAATTGGCAGGATGTAATATTTTGGTATATTATGACAGCATTTATTGTGCCCCACAAAGTCAGATTAATTTTAGATTTATACCTTAACCAAAATAAAAGACTGGCCAACAGCTTTTTAGAACAAATTTAGGTGGGTGACCAAAGCACTCTGTGCATTGATACCCTAAATGTAAACTGAAACTCCAGCAGCTTCATAACCTGCTACCTAGAATTTTGAAAACTTTTACTGGATACTTCAGCAAGAGAAAACCTTTATTGGATACTTCAGCAAGAGAAAACCTTTATTGGATACTTCAGCAAGAGAATGAAGAAACCACAGAGTAATTTCTGTCCGGCTGGGTCTTTGTTGCACAGCCAACCAAATGAGAGGAACATGAGTCTAAATAGAGATGTGTAGTGACAGAATAATAAACAAGTGGGATGTTTTTCTTGTAGGCTTGATGAATGATGCACCCAGGTGTTTCCAATAATGACAATAAGCACTACAACTCAAAGTATTTCTGATTCAAGTATAATGCATTATTAGGCCATTAGAGGCTGAGTCAAGAAGACCATTTGTGCTCAGACCTATCAATAATTCTCCTTCCCAGCCTGCATTTAGGCAAGAGAAATTAGTCATACTGATATTCTATTTAATAATAACCCAAAGAAGATGCATCAAGAATCTCATTACATTTTAACAGGGTTACAGTAGCCCAGAAGGACCACAAGTTTAATTTTCATAAGAGCATCCATTCCTCAATTATGTCAAACATGAAAATGTAAATGGCAAATTTAATGGTAACAATATCCCTCAAAGCACATTGGCAGGTAGGAACCATTATGTTGAGTGAATGCTGGCTGCATAACAAGAGGATGTTAAGTAAACAGCATTGAATTAAAATTGCAAATTCCAGTTACTTGGGGTAAACATTTCTGTGAGTGTTTTTGTGCACAGAGATTGCTTATGCAGACATATTGCATTCATGTACAAGAATTAAGGGGGTTTGGTAGAGCAGCAATACCTAATGAGCCAAATTCTGATATTTTGGCACCCAAGTTACACTTTGCTTTCAATTCCATAATTTTCATCCACATTGGTGGGGTAATTTACTTATTTCAACAGTACAAAACAACTGCTACATTCCTTAATCTTGCATATTGCAGTTAAAGTTGACATACCTTAATTGTTTAAAGTATATCAAAAGCCAAAGTTTTCTTTAGTTTGGGATAGAGTGGAGACATGTCAGGAAGCTCATCACCCTTGCAGATTTCTAGGGTTGCATAAATTGCAATTCATGTTTAGGCTGGCCAACTGCATCAACATGCTCCTCTCTGGCCAATCCTACCCTACTGTGCAAAATATTAAATACTTACATGCTCATCGCATACTTGAGTGGACATATACTAAAGTGCAAGTATGGTGTACACTGACACAGTTGGAGGAGAGCTGCAGACTCAGGTCTGGTCACTGAACTGCACTATACAATAGAAGTGCAGAAATGTCAATTATACATACAAATATTATAACAAACTGTGTATGTCCATTGAAGTATGCAATGTGTAAGTAAGTATTTGGCGTTTAACAGAGTAGAGTAGGGACTGGTCAGATAGGGATCACTTTGGCACAGTTTTAGTTTTCAATATATGCAGACCAATAATCTTGTTTTCATGCAAAGGGTTATCAATATATAGCCGACTGGCTGAAATGCTTGGGCAGAGATAACAAACGTGACACTAGACATCAAGATGCTATGCATGTTCGTAGATTACTTCTGATAAAGATGATGTTTTACATTTTTTTCTACAAAAAAACTTTATTGAACTGCAAGATCGGAGTGTTTCTTTCTTCTCTGTCCAGTGTTTGAGCTGATGGATATACCTCTACTGAGCTGGTAAACTGTACAGCAAACAATTGAATTAAGTGTATCTGTGGTGGGTCCTGGGAGTGCCCAGGCACATTTATTACTCAAGTGCTGTACGTCCTCCTAGTTTATGAGGTCATAAGAACTGGTAAGTTTCAAAGTATGATGTTTGATGGAAGGTGGATGAACAGCAGTTACAGAGATTCCAAGTCAAGATTGGAGGTGCAATGTCCGTATTCGAGGATTTCTCTTGGGATTATTGTGGGTTTTAAATTGACATTAAATATTGTTACTTTGGTGTTTTATGAATACTTATTATGGATTTCATGATATATGATGGTAAAAAAATTAGCGCCACTGTTTTCTGTAATATTGCTCCTATTTGGGTTGTATGTATCATTTTAGCAGGCTGCTGGTTGTAAAAAGAGCATGGGATATTTGTACTGTTTTAGGAAATATGTAAGTGTCTATAACAGAGTGCAGAGGGTTTATTAAGAATATTGAGATTTGCCCTCTTTACCAGTTATGATGACCACTGTCACTGACACAGAAAGTATGGGGAATCCAACATTTTACAATTGCTAAAAGAAAACAAATAAAGATGAAATCTCCTTATAGGGATACCTGTGTTGGTTGAAACTGGCTAAGAGAAAATGTGCTCATGGTTTAAAGACATTTCCTCCTACTTCCTTCTATATCTTTGGGACAGGAATGTAGGGAAAATATCCCCAGCAAGAAAAGAACAGCAAGTATAAAAATGATCATAACAAGTGTTTAACCATTCCCTACTTTATCCAAAACTAGATACTGGATATACTATAATTACCATTTCAAGTAATTCTGCCTTGTTTAACTTTGTTGTAGTAAGTTTATAGTAAAGATCTTGTAGCAGTCTACTACCATCTATGGCAAGAAAATCATCTTAGTTTAGTACAAGCCTTTATCTAGCTTTATATTGGTATAATAGCAAACAGCCCCTTTCTGAAAATGCGTACACTTTGAAACCATTTGTTTAGCGATGTCTTCATAATATTGTCAATTTAATTGTAAAAACAGTGCTTCTATAGAAACAGTGATAATCATCTAAAAATGTATGCACTGAACTAAAAAACATTAGTTTAAAGGAGAACTATGAGGTGAGTGCTTTTCACTCACCTCATAGTTCTAGCCGACCTGTGACAATGAGACTGTCGCAAAGTAGATCGGGAGATGAGTGAACACATACCGGCATTCGCTCACCTCTCGATCCTGTCACAGCTCTCTGCCGTGACAGGGGAGGGTCTGGATTACCCCCTCCCCGATCCGCCAGCGCTGACTGGTGGATCGGACGGGGGAGGGGCGGGTACAGCTGGCTCTGCCTCTAGATAGGCAGAGCCAGCTGTCACTCACGCAGCTGGGCAGATCCAGACATAATTGTCGGGATCCGCTTCAGCTGCGGCGTCTCAGTATACCGTGAGCTACAGTGAGCTATACTGAGCTTAGGGTGACGGGAGGACGCTAGTTTGTGTCCTCCCATTACCCTAAGGAGAACTATGGGCAAAAGCCCTAACCCCATAATTCTCCTTTAAGTAACATGCATGAGGGCCGGTTCACACAACAAACAGTGCGTTCCAGAGCGGTCAGCGTCTGGCCCTGATGTGCCACGCATTCGGGTGCAGGCGATCGCACTTCAGGCGGGGGCATAGCTGCCGTGCAATTGACTTCAATGCACCACTACGCCCCCTCCCACTCCTGAACTCAGGGAGCCTGCCAGGTCACGATACAGTGCATTCCAGAGGCTGCCCCTCTTTGTTGTGTGAACCGGCCCTCAATGACAGCAGTTATGAGTTCTTATGGAAACCTTTCTCAACCAGAGTGCCTTCAGGCTTTTTCAGGGGTGCCTTCAAATTTTCGAGTCATGCATTTCCATAGTGGAAATGTATGATGCTAATCCAGGACAGGCTGCATCAAAGACCTCCCCAGCATTCAGAAAAGGACAGTACACCTACGTCCAGATCTGCTTCATCTCCCACCCTCTGCCATGCTGCTGGAGCCACACTGTGCTGAAGGTAAGACTCTGATGTTAAGGGACGACTGAGGACTCTGATGTGAAGGGGGGCTCCTGATGGGAAGAGGGTAGCTGATGGGAAATGAAACTTCTGATATGAAGGGGGGGGCGGGGGAGTTCACTTTTTTTTTGCATAGGGTTCTGCTTTAATATCCATACCAAACCACTATCAATGATAAGCATAGATTTTGGGGATAACCAGTTATTTTTTACAGTTTTACATTCACATTGTTTACATTTTAGTCTGGGGTGTTTTGAGATTTTGCATACTTTTAAAGGCTGCCATGACTGAAAAAGGTTGAGAAACGCTGGTTTATGGATCACTTGGCAATGAGGACATGGGGCAAAATATGTGCCTGTGTAAATCCAATCTATTGGCAGCTGCAACAAAATAAAAGCACTGGTGATATTCAGGTGAAAATATACAATTGTTTAGACACTGATGATGACATTAGCCTGACTGTCTACATTCAGTACTGCAAGATGACAAGTTACAACTATATAGATAAAACCAATTATCATGATTAAATGCTATGGCTAAAACCAGCTAAATTGTGTCCTTCAGAACAGGCAGATAAATGCTACAGACCCATTTCTGCTGATAGTTTAATCATTAGTCCCACCTAGCCACATTTCCAGATCACAGCAGCAATTATGTAAGTAGGCAGCTGAATATATTTGTTTATGGCTCAAGTAACTGTTAAGGTAATTGAACACTTTTTCTTCGGTTAGAGGGATGCCGTGAAATAGCTAATTATGTTATTGCCAATGCATTTGTAATTGTGTAGAAAATGATAAGCAATCTCAGGAGACCAGAGTAAAAAGCCTTAGGAAATGAGGTATTAAATGGCAAACTGTATTGCAGAAAAACTTATTTTAATTTATGTTAATTATGCTTCAGTCAGAATAAATATGTTTTCTAGCAATGCCTTTTCTACCAGTATTTACAGAATATTATACCGACCAAAACAGAAACAGTTCTGGCTCTTACCTAAACTATCACATGAAATTGTGCAGTAACAAAACACACACTACAAATAAATCATATTTGCTCATTTAATCAATTTGTACCCAGACCCAATCCATTACCCACAATTGCATTGTATCATGTGCACTCCACACATGAAGAGTTTGTAAGCCTGAAGGCTCTGGCTCTTGAACCACTTTAAATAAATATGTCAGGCAGTAATGTACTTTGGTTTTGTGCTGCCCTGGGCAAGCTAAACTCGGGCACCTCCCCCCATTTAAATTTCCCCACCCCTTCCTGTTTTACATGTGTAACTTGTCAGTTGCTTCTGACAGTTTGTCTGACAGTTTGCGCTATAAGCGTAGCAGGGAAGCCCCCTGTGCATTTTGCTTATTCTGTCAGAAGCTGCCCCCCTGCCCCCCTTTTGCTGCCCCCCTGGAAAGTGCCACCCAAGGCAAATGTCTCATTTGCCTTGTGGTAGTTACACCTCTGCTCTTACTCACTGGGCTAACACTGAACCGATATCGGAAAAGCATCACTGGAGAAAAAATGTAGCAGAGTTCTGATCTGCGCTCTTCTTTTTGCTACAATCACCAATCCTCTACTATTGCTTACTCTGCGCCTACACCCCAAGATAGGGTGTGAGAAAACTCCAGACACCCGGTGTGGATAATCCCATGGCTCTTTACGTTTCTCCCCATCTCTGCTCCTTGTTTCACACTGCTCCCTAACGAGGCGTGTGAAACAAGTGCAACCCAACCAAAAAAAACTGCACAATGCGTTAACGGTGTGACTTACTTACGCGAGCGCCAAAGACAAGTGGCTCCCTTGTAGCAGAACATGCTCCGCAGGCAGGCAGGCAGGCTGGAAAATAAAAGGTACTTGTGAGCTGTGTATAAGGCATCCGCACAGAACCAGACCACTGACAGTGCTCCGCAGCTCATGTCACACACATACTCGTGTAATCCTAATACTCTTATGATAACTAATCCCTGCATAAATATGCTTTTCTTCCTTCTCCACCTCCCATTCTCAGGACAGCCTGTTGAGCCGGGGCTCCTGGTGAGATTGTAGGACTCATAGAGATCGCCTCATGGCAGCACAGATAACCTTTATTCAGACTTCTTTTGCCAACCCCCCACAGCCCGGAAAGTGCCGCTCAAGCCAAATGCCTAGTTTAGATACGCTTGTGATGTCAGGACAGAAAGTATGTGCCAATGCTTGTTCCTGGATATGCATAGGCTTTGAGTTGTCTGCTACCAATATGCAAACTTAACCTGCCTACTAATTGACCTATGTAAGAGTTATGTAAGGACATGTGAATATAAAAAAAAGTTAAAAATCCCCCAAATAAAACCATCTTAAATGTACAAAGCTTAGTCAAAGACCTCAACATTTCTTGCCTCAACAACCACAGTCTCCTGTTCCCATGTTATGGGCACAGGGGTTGCAGAAGTCATAGTTGCAAATTAGTCATATAGGGGGGCCCATATTAGTCACCAGCCCTCTTCTACTGACCTGCAAATTAGTTACAATCACTTCAGAGCAGCCAGCAGAGATTTTTGGATAAAATCATCCTTCACAGAGTGCTGCCCAAGAAAGCTGCAAAGAGCTGGCATAGAGTGCTATGATACTTCCCAATGCTTTTCCTGTGCTTGGTCATGTAACATTAGAGACTAGGGATGCACCGATACCGGTATTTTGGTACCGAGTACGAAAATATGCTTTTCTTCCTTCTCCACCTCCCATTCTCAGGACAGCCTGAGAATGGGAGGTGACGCGACGCGACGCCCTGCTTTCTGATTGACTGGGAAGCTGGCTTCATGCTCCCTCGTCATGATATAAAACATGATTTAACAGCAAAGGAAAGGAAAGAAATAAGGTTGGATGAGGGTATGGTCCAAACTGTGCACAGGCCCCTTGCTTCTATAGAAATGCCACTGTTCCTCCTATCTGGTCCTATACTTGGAGTCTATCACAAAGGCAGCAGTAAAACCTACCCCCCACCACTCTTTCACTATTCCTGTCTGTAAATTTCTTTATTACCTCCATAGATGTAAACCCTAATGGGGTAACATTTAGTTTGCTAAAGAACTGTCTATTATATACAATTACATAGTTACATAGTTAGTCAGGTTGAAAAAATACACAAGTCCATCGAGTTCAACCTATAGAGAAAAAAAAAAAAGAAGAAAAGCCTAAACAGAACGCTATGCCCACAATTACCCCCTGTTGATCCAGGGGAAGGCAAGAAAACCCCTATAAAGCACGGTTCAGTTTGCTCCAACAGGGGGAAAAAATTCCTTCCGGATCCCATAAGGCAATCGGATATTTCCTGGATCAACAATCTCTGATGCCTAATATACCTATAATAACTCAATATCCAGTAATATTCTGCGCATTTAGGAATACATCCAGATATTTTTTTAAACAATTAACCGAGCTAGTTAGAACTAGCTCCTTGGGGAGTCTATTCCACATTTTCACAGCTCTAACTGTGAAGAATCTTTTCCGTATGAAAAGATTAAACCTCTTTTCCTCCAGACGCAAAGAGTGCCCCCTTGTCCTTTACAATGACCTTAACATGAATAATTTGGCACCAAGCTCTTTATATGGACCATTTATGTATTTATACATGGTGATCATGTCCCCCCTTAGTCGCCTCTTCTCCAGAGAGAACAAATTCAGGTCAGCTAATCTTTCCTCATAGTTGAGCTCCTTCATGCCTCTTATGAGTTTAGTCGCCCTTCGCTGCACTTTCTCCAGTTCCACAATATCCTCTTTGTAAACTGGTGCCCATAACTGAACTGCATATTCCAGATTAGGTCTTACTAATGCTTTGTGCAGGGGCAGGATTATGTCTCTATATCTGGAGTCTATACCTCTTCAAGTACAAGAAAGTATTTTGCTTGCTTTAGAAATTGCTATATTTTTCACTAGAAAACACAATTTTCACCATTATTAATCCTTTACTTCTGATTATCCTGCAGACTGTTTACAGCCACTTTCTGCATATGTACTTGCTCCTCAAATAGCTGCATGTCATTCCTTAGAGCAGCATCCCGATGGTTGGCAACAATAGAGGTAATACCTACGCAATGAGCATCTGCATAGTAGCTTATAGACTCCTTTGGAAGCTCATGTGACAGAGAGAGAACTTGGGGGCACAACTGGGAGACAGGAACATATTTGGTGCCCTAATTGGCAGAGTCTCATGAATTGCAACAGTTTGCATCAAGGGGTGATTTTCAGCAGATATTCGTAGCATGTCTGAACATGGGAATGCCCACAAACAGCTGCAGGAGCTGTAAGCTGTAATTGTTTTGTATAGCTCTTCCCATATCTCTGTTTACATGATTCTCTCAGAGTAATTCATGAGACTCACTTAGTTTGCCCCATTCGGAAGTGTGGATGGGACCTTACTGCATTGATCCGGCGTCTTTCTAAATATACCACCCCACAAAATGGTAAAAGCTTGGAGTGAGGGCTGGAGGAGGGAGCATGGAGAATTACATTTTTATTGGGCTCAAGAACTGACCATTTAGCCCTGCTGTGATTGCATAAGCAGATCTTTCATTCTGTATGAGAGCTTATATGGAACTTAGAGTTTGGCCTGATTTCATATATGAGTATTTCTCATGGGCACTGTTGGTGTCTGAGACATTTTGCTATCTTTGATGAGCCATATTTATATGAAAGGATGCTTAGGTATTGCTTTACATGGTTACGTAGCATGATTTCCTTCATCAGTGACAAAATGTAAATATCTAAATAATCATATCCCAGGTCATCTTTAGACCCTATATACAGCTGTCACAACATGACATCCAGTTCTCTTTTTGCTGAGAGCTGAGAAATATTTTGAGTTCTAAATATACCCAAGAGATCAGCAAAGCATTCATTTCACTGCAATACCATAATGTGAATCAGCGATGTAGCGTATGTCAGCATTACTGCACTCCTCAGTTTTCATACACAGACTAAACTTAGATTAGTTGAAATCACAAAAACAAAGTATATATGTAACCTATTACGTAAGACAATATAATAAGGGTACACTTTATGCTTTGTAATGTTGGGGAGCTCACAGAGCACTTGCACAGGCTTTTCCATCAACAACAAAGTCTTTATTTTTCTTTCAAAAGGCAGATAATCAAAAAGTCCAACATAAAATAGCTTGCTGCAGCATATAACAGATGCATAACATATGGGCTCACCAATCCTCGAGTTGTCCCATACACTCACGGTGTCCCAGTCTTTTAATAAGTCTCTCTTGCAGCACTGCTGCCTCGGCCTCAATCCTAAGGGCCACTGTCTGGTTCCCCCAGACAACTCTCAGTAACGTGCCAACCCGCACAATAGGCTCCACAAACCTGCAGCTCCCTGCTGCACTGGCCTCCACTGACTCCTGGCTGGGGTTCTCCTGACTAACAGGTGGGGCCCTGAACACATCCCAGCACCCTCTTCATGAGGGATGTACACAGGTGCACAATTAGGTGCTGGTCACTACTAACCCACGGACCCATGCATGACAAAGGCCTAGAATGGTCTAAGTGTGTAGGATTTAGCAGTGCAACTGCAATGTGATGATTGGCAAAAACAACTCTGTATTGTCAAGAGTGAAACCACGGGCCCCTCATATTTACAGTGTTGGCTGTCCAAGTCACCTGGTCAACATTTATGCCAAAACCGCTTCTAATGTCACTTGAAGAACTGCTCATTGACATCTACTACTTCTTTGAGAAATGTTCCAAATGAAGAGAAGACCTAAAACAGTTTCAATAGTTCTGCAATGTTGCCCAGCAGAGAGTACAAAAGCATTGTCCTATACCCTGGCTTTCTTTACAAAAAGGTTTGGACCATCTGCTCCACCAATGGCCAGCTTTTCTATCATATATGGAAATATATATATATATATATGTATATATATATATAATCAGACAGTGAGAATCTGAAGTCATCTCATATTCAGAAGAGGCTGAAAGGTCCCCAAATTAAACTATATGCATGCTTTCACCATACTGTCACACAATGCTTTGACAAATTCAATTAGATTTTTCAAAACAAGGCACCAATCCTCATCAAGTTGGATCAGAGCGTACAAAAGCCCCTGCATGACATGGCAGGCAGATTTATTAAGTCGAAGGTATTGAGAAAACACAACATTCAGGAAATAGATATGAGCAATACTGAAATTTACCTCCCAGATGAAGAGTTTTTTATTGGGTACCTGGCCAGGAGGCAATTGCTAAGTGAGGAAGGACAAGAGATGCCCCCTTACAAAACAACACAGCTCTTTAAAGATGTAAGAGCATTCTATGTCAGTAGCTTTAAAAACATCTTGGAGAAGTTCCCAATGAGACACCAAAATCTTGAACAATCTGTCAGTGATTAATATGGAGAACCAAGATGAGGTGAAACCAGAGCAGATTTTGATTTACAAATGTGATCAAGGCAGATTCCAGGGAACTGCTTCACTTGGAAGTCCTGGATTAAGTCTCAACTAATCTAGAGGCACTGGTGTCAAAATACAAAAGTTTTCCAGTAGATGAATTCTGGGGGAAGCTGTCAAGCTACTGCACAGTACAATGAAAGTTTGTAAAAAAAAAATTAAAGAGGCTATTTTCATTAGCCTTGGGGGGCAGTAGCTGGTGAAGCCACTTACCTGAAATGAGTTTTTGCAGGTTGGGACGTCTGCATACATCTCCAGTGCATTGCTGCACTTCATACATCTCCAGGGCTAGGGTGGAAAATCTATACAAAACCACTGGTACCTCTTTTGCCTAAATAATATGCCAACTTAAGATTGCAAAAGCCAGGCATACTGTATGTTATTATAACAACTGAGGTTTTATCAGTGACACTAAACAGATTCTGCTAGTAGTTGTAGAATAGATTTATAGAGCTGACATTTTGGTTTTAGGGATATCTATGAAACAACTTTGAGTTAGAATTTTCTACTATGTAGTCTTTTTTTTATTCTAAATGTAGCATTACATGCAAATACTACAGCCGTCAAGAACAGATTTAATGATCTACCCCATATGCCAGATTTACAGTAACTCACCACCAGCAGACACACAAAATGTTGGGTTTGCAAAATGCCAAGCAAATCAAATTTATAAATATGTGTAAAGAATTGATAGCCCAAAGGACACATAAAACCAGTTTACCAAAGACGGAGAAACCCCCTACTTGCCCCCCATTTAAGCTAGAAAGGTTGGACATAAGCACCCCCTTGCTGATACCCTGTCCCAGGGACTGGGGGTGCCTATGACACAGGCGCTTATTAGATTTGCCCACTTTTTGGGTAATTGCCTCCAATACTGAAGTGTCATACTGCCTGTCCCTAATCATTGGCATGCCAACCTGTATGCTTGACATTCCAGACTGATACTTTCTGGGGGAAAAAAGTAAATTTTTTATTAAAAAGTCTACACGGGCAATCCTTCATTTGCGTTATAAAAATGGCATAATTTTGCCTGTCTAATCACGTGATTCCAGTGAATATCCAGTGAAAGCACAGAAAAAAATAACATTTCCCTTTTTTAAATGGGATGAACGTTGCTGCAAGCACACTTTTCCACTGATGGTAAATGTTAAGAAATGTTGCTTACTCCCCATGACATGCTAGACAAATGTACATCGAACGTGTTTTCAGGATGAAAGTTGCTCATTGATTGTTCACAAAATGTTTACCAAAAGTACAGTGAATTTACTGGTCAACTGTATTTAAATCCCCTTACAAAATCAGGTGAGGAGTCCATATTTGTTTTAATCATTTTTTTAATTATTATATAATTATAAAATGATTTATCATCATTTTATTTTAGTTCGCTAGTTATAATAATAATATACAATAATTTGGTAATTATAGTACAAAAAAGTGTTTGCTAAACTGTTTACCATGAGATCATAATATCTAAAGAAGAATATGTACAAAAACAGAATTATATTAAATAATAAAAAAAAACGGTTGATTCATTGTATGATGTGGGGAAAAAAAGATTACTGCAGTAATGGTGAATACTGTTGTATTTTGTGTATGGCTAGCAAATTTACACCTTAGCCATAGGAATGTTACGGAGGACAAGAACATGTGTTTTCAAGAAAGGCGGTCAATTTAGACCATTTTGAAAGTCCATTTGTCATCACTAGAGAGGGCCACAGTCATATTTCATTGCCCTCCATTTCTCCACCAGCAAAACTTCACAAGAAGCCCATAGTTGCCTTGGCATGTTGCACTCATCACTCGAGCCTCTGAGAATCTTGTAATAATAAACCAGTAATTGAAAGTGGAGTTCAGTGCTGCTGTTTGCCTAGACACAGAGCTTGTTAAATGATTGCCACAGCGGGCAGTTCTTCGAAGTGATGAAAGAACCTATTAGTCTGCTTAGTCTGTGGCCAGTACGAGTGTGAAGACAGGATCTCTTCAAACAAATAACGGTCACACCGATTTAGACAGTCTGTTTGCACGAAAGTTCCTGTTTAATGGATATCATAAACACAAAGGTTTACAATTCCTATAATAGTTTTCAATACAGCTTAGAATTCCTCCAAACCTGGTTAAGAAAAATCTGTAAAATAGTACAGGCAATGAGTACATCTGGTAGTGGCCCTTATCACAGCAAATAGTTTTATGTTAACTGTGCCAAGTTGAGTAAAAACATAAATGAGTTGAGTTACTCTTACATAAAAGTGTGGCAGTAATAGTTAATAAAGTTATAGAGTAATTGAATAATGGGGATAATCTAATACAGGCCAGACTCTGATGTTCCTAAGGCTGAAGTCCATGGGTAATAGCTGCGATAATGTACTTCCAGCAGTAAATATAAAGATGTTAGTATGTACTGTCAGTTACTTTTATGCTGGAGGATTAGTACTTTTATTGGAACACTTGAGTGATTAACAATATTTTAAATTGTCAAAAGTACATTGAGGCTTATCGTCACGGCCGTCCCTATAATAAGGCAGGCTGAGGCACACTGCCCACTCAGCATTGCAATCATCGGCAAGCCCTCCCCTCAGCGGGGAGGGCTTGCGATGATCGCAAGTACAATCTGCCTGTCCAAGATGGGCAGGCCGTACAAAATTTTAATGACCTTACAACCATCGCCTAACGAAAGTTGGGCGATGGTTGTAAGGTGTATGGACAGCTTTACCTGTCAAAGGAATACACATTTTTCCATTCAGTCCTGCGATACACACAGATCTGCCAGATAGCACAGACAACCTGGAGACCTGCCTTTTCGTTTTACTACATTTAAACAGAGCCTTGTCACCTCCTTACCCCCAGCATGTAAATGGACAGTGAATTAGCAGTAATAAACTGCAGAGATCTGCAGAGCACTCCATATGCTTACATGATTTGCTCTGCTGACATATTATGTTTATTGTAATGTACAGTAGAGAGGAGAAGGAGGAAGTGGAAAGAAGTGAGAGGTGCTGGCAGAATAATGGCAACAGGTTTTTAGAACTATGCAATGACTTTTTCTCTTGGCCAGCAGCATCTTCCTGCCACTATAGGCATGTCATTGTTGTCCAAGCAGGTTCTGTACAAAAGTAACCCCCATCAATCCTTTATTACTTAACATTGAAAGTCCATGGCATAGCATGATACAGTCAATTACAGGGCATGTATATTCTTACTTCTAAATAGCAGTAATCTCTGCCGATGAACCCTTCTCTATCACAATTGTGTATGTTGTCTCATCTGTCACTAGCTGCTTGTCACAGAAATCATCTGTACTCACATTGGGGTTGATACATATATAGAAATGCAGGGCCGGTGCAAGGATTTTTGCCAACTCAGGCGAAGGTGCATTTTGCCGCCAGCAAGCACGTCCTCTGTAACTGCTGGTATTCTGCATTGCGTTGTATATAATGTACTATTGCTGGGATTTGTAGTCCTCTATAGCTGGTGGTATTCTCCATTGCGCTGTATAATGATTATACTGCGCAATGCAGATTACCACTGACCAGTTATAGAGGAACTACAAATCCCAGATCCAGCCAGATTGGGATCATAGCACGGTGGATGGGAGGGGTGAGATGGCTTCCCAGTACCACTGGCCGAATGGACGGACCGAGGAAACAGATAAGCTCTATTATTGCATGGATTTGGTGTTCACCTATATCTGTGTTCTGCAGTGTGCCGCTTTTTTTTTTTTAACAGGAAACTTTAAAACAGGTCCCCCTTACCTGTTTCTGAACCCTTGTAAGTCGCGGCGGCGGCTATGCGGGCGTGTGTCTCCGGCCTGTGTGGTGGGCACACTTAATCGACTTAATCGAATAATTGTTGCAGCTCTATACTATTGCTGGGATGTGTAGTCCTCTATAGCGGGTGGAGAATACCAGCAGCTATAGAGGAACAACAAATCCCAGCAAAAATATATTAACCAGCCTGTATAATGTATTATTGCTGGGATTTGTTGTTCCTCCTTAGCTGCTGGTGTTCAGCATTGTGCCGCTGTATTATACAATGCACAATACAATACACAATACAATGCACAATACAATACACAATACAATATACAATGCACAATACAATACAAAATAATACAATACAATGCAGCAATGCACTTTGTTACATTACATACGGCTCTATATCACTGTCTTCACCACCGCTCCCACTTCAGCCAGCTCCCGATCCCGATTCCCGAGTCCGATGTGTCTGGTCTGGGGTGGGTCACCATGAGAGGGTGAACCGAAAACGCCTCCTCGCTCGGTTCCAACTTCCAAATCTGTGCATCGGGGGGCTCCCGAGTCCCTCAACAGGTCGCCGTCGCCTCCAAGATGACGCCGCACTGCCTGCTGGTGAGTCCGGTCCGTCCGTTGCTCTGCCTCCTGCAGCCCTCGCTCCTTCACATGCGGCTGAGTGGCCAGGGGAACCAGGGGCAACTGTCTGAGACAGTGAGACTGCACAGGTCAGCGCCGCTGCGGCCGGCGGGGACTTCAGATGCCGCCCGCAGCTGCAGCCTACACTGGTCTCGATCGGATGGCCGGACTTATGCCGGCGACTGTCACTGCCCAGCAGAATTTTCCACCCCTGTTCCCTGGAGCCCTCAGGCAAGTGCCCATGTTGCCTTGCGCTAGCGCCGGCCCTGTAGAAATGTACCGCACCGGATCAATGCAGGTCACTGGGTGTGATGGGTGTAATGGGTGATGCTCTGTGCAATGAGAAAATGCAAACATGCTGCATTTTACCACAGCGCACTGCACATCACCGCAGGTCACCGCACAACCTGAATGGAGTGTACATGTTGTACACTCCACATAAAGTAATAAAACAATGTCAACAGTGACAGCTCCGGCAGTGTGCAATACAACTTACACTTCTGGAGCTGCCACAATGCACTAGCCCGTCCATGAAAACGAAGCGTTTAAGCAGAGAGCCTACTGTGAATGGGCCCTAAGCAAATAAAGTTTGGGCTAATTTTTGGTAAAATAAGGGAATGTGTAAGGGCCCGTTCACACTAGCCTGTGCACTAAAATGAACCATTGCCTAGGCCTTTGTTGTCTCATCTGTCACTAGTTGTTTGTCATAGAAATCATTTGTACTCAAATTGGGGTTAGTCTGTCCACTAAAATGCTCCATTTTATTAGACGGCTAGTGCATTGTGGCAGCTCCAGCATTGTGCATTGCATTGCACACTGATTGAGCTGTCAGTTTAAATTTTTTTTACATTAACTTTATTAGAGTGTACAATGTGGACATTCCATTCAGGCCCCCTGTACAACCTCTGGTGGCATGCAGTGCGCTGCAATAAAATGCAGCAGTTTGCATTTTATTGCAGCACACCGCCCACGGCGTTGTGGTGTGAATGGGACACATAGTTACATAGTTACATAGTATTTGAGGTTGAATAAAGACATTAGTCCATCAAGTCCAACCTATTAGGATCTCATTCTAGGAGTACCCGTACCCCTGTATATTACGGTCCCTTAAGAAATCGTCAACATAGAAGACAAATGTTTTCTATGTGTCCTAATGGTGACCTACATTGATCCTGTGCAGTACAATGCAGGCCACCTAAGTATGTGTAAACGGTTACTAAAGGATAGATTAATCAGATAAAATCAGCGCCACTATTCCACTGTTTGCAGTAGCTTTAGGGGTGGTGGAGATGCAGTCTACAACCTCCTAATCAATATGATAATTAAAATGTACCCTATAGAACATGATATTAAACACTATGCTCTTAAACTGATATGGTCAGAAGCAATACACTGACAATATAATCAGTTTAAATTTAAAGCAAACACTATGGGGGGGAAATTTACTAAAACTGGAGTAGACAGAATCTGGAGCAGTTGTCCATAGTAACCAGGGACGTGCGGTCAGTGGAGGCAGGTGAGACAGAGCCATGTCATGGACGGAGCGCTGCCTGTTAATTACAGGCAGCGCTGCATCCGGCTTTTGACAGGTAGTTAGGTTACACAGCAGCAGACCAATCAGTAACCAACCAATTCTTCTGTTTGTTCAGTTAAGTGTTGAAAATCAAACATAGAAGCTGACTGACTGCCATGTGCAACTGCTCTGGATTTTAGGCTCAATTTACAAAGCTTTACCATATTGATAAGTATCTTTATTTTAGTCATGTGACTATTATTTTACATTCTTATAGGTCTCCACAGAAAATAATTGTCACTTTTTCGAAAATAAGTATCCTTATCCTGTCGCGCTACCTTTGTGAATTGACCCCTTTGTCTGCTCCAGTCTTGGTGAGTTCCTTTCTATATGATTTTGATCAGCAGCTCGTAGCTGTAACGCACGCTGCTTCATCTTACCATCCCACCCAAGAACATTGTTTCTGTTAGTGTCTGCTCTATCTTCAGCGATATCATCAAGTGCAATCCAATTCTCCTCCTCTTTTAAGGAGACAGGAAAATCTTTTAGGATCTTTAATGCATATTCTAGCCAACAGTCGGAATTATCCATGCTTTATTCAAATATCTCTAAGCCTCCCTCGTTACATTTTAAAGGCATTTTTAAATGAGAAGGAACAATAATCAAGGAGAACAGATGCTTTTGCATTTCATCCTATAATTGCTTTTGGAAATATTTCTCATTTAGGACCTTGACTACTACAATATTTCCATTTGTAGATAAGGATAGAGCAATGATAACTAATAGCAATCATCAAGGGATGCTGTGAGTCACGGACACCTACCATAGACTTGTATAAACCTGTATTATACCATGTCTAGTGCCCTTGATTGTAAGACATAGGATTAAATGTGATTTGTTTGTCTGGAAATCTACTGACCATGAGACTGCAGTTACCTTTCATCTCATCCTGATTTTTGAATGTAATACTGTTATTTACTTAGGATGCCATATTTTTTAGTAGATATTTAAGTCTATGTCAGGGTAAAATGAAAAATAACATATTCAGTACATATCTGCAATACACGCACATTTTCCCATGTTTTGTTACCTTACAAACACTACAAGTACTTACCTGTTGGTCTGCCAGAAATCCAGTGAGATCTTAACCTCCTATTTAAGGTATTCACTGCCTCTGCTGCACTAAAATTCTAAGCGGTGCTATCACCTCCCCTTATGTTATGGAGATGTTCAGTACTGCATCAGGGCTGTAGTGCATCAGAATTTTAGTGCAGCATTGACACTGTAATGTCAGCTCCAACAGAAGTTAGAAGCACACTGGATTTCTGCTAGCTTAACAGGTAACTAACTCTACATGCAGGTTTTTTTCCCCCAGGCATGCACTTTAAAGCTAAAGTTTAACCAGCTTATATTTTGCCTTCCCTGGTTCCTCCTTTTCCATCACATCAAAATGCTCATGACATAAACATTTCTCTCTCAGGTCCGCTCCATTGCTTAGTGGGTGGGGTTTCAATGGCCAGCCTGCTATTGCAATTTGTAATAGCCAGCAGCAGGTGGGGTGCCCCCTTGAGAGTTACTATTAACTCTCAAGCAACCAGAAACTACATCTGACACCTACCAATCCCCGTGGAAAGAGCTGAGACATGCAGTCTAGAGAAAACACCTTTCAAATTTGAGAGAGCTGGAGTAGTTTGTTCAAGAAAAATGTAGCAAGCTATCTGTTGGCAGCTACAGACATTGTTTGTTTGCAGTCATTTCCTCTAAAATTTGTGGAACTAAATATTGGATATGGACCACTCTCACGTCAGTTCTAATCATTAGGGGACCTATGCACAGATCCCATGCTGATCGGAGCAGTACAGAATAGATTTCACCATTGAGACATTGGTCTAGTTTTTTCTTCTTTCTTGTGATGGAGGAAAAGATTAACTTTAGGTCTATTAGGTCTATGTGGAGTCAGATGAAAGCAGACATGTGTTTGTTTACAAAAGATTACCCCAATCTGTCATGATCAGGTCTGCCAAAATGGAACTCAATTCTGTTTTGTTTTCTGGACCTTGACGGAGTCCGGGGAAATCGAATGTAAATGGACACAAGTTCATTTAAATCTGACTGCCTATAGAGTAACTTTGGGTTTCCGATCAGATCTGCCTGAAAAGCTGACAGGCGGACCTGATCATACTGCCAGACTGAAAGAGGCCAAAGGGCTTCATTATTTTTGTCCATGCTATTTTCTTTTGTTTAATTATTTACAATATTCTGATGAGTCAAAAATCAAAAGCAAAATCGGATTTTTATTGAATATGGAATAAACAATGATGGATGCCAAATATTTCTGTCAGTTTAAAGGTATTTTCGAGCAAATTGTGGGTTCTTCTTTTCTCATGGTAGGGCATCATCAAATTTATTCTGCTTCTGTAATGGTTTTTACATGCAGTATGTGGTATCACAGCTTTCTGAATCTGTATATATACAGTATACTGTATATAAAAAGGAGCGTGTATAGTAAAATTCCACTTTGCCTCTCTTTTCCTCTGTATATGTTCATCAGCATTTTAATAAAGGTTGGGTCAAACTGTTTTGGCTAAGAATACTGTATGTGGTTGTGATAAGCTGCCATAACCTTCAACAGATCAACAGGCTTTCACACAGGCCCTTGTTAATCTATTCCTATTATATGATAGATGTGTTCATGGATGAACAATACCATTTGAACTTTTCAATTCATTCTAATAGATGCATCAGATTAGAAACCCCTATGAAACGTGACACGTTGCTAAGACCGAGATATGTCATTGTAAGCTCTTTTTCTGAGTCTTATTCAGAAAAGGCTTTTCAATTAAAGTAAATTGTGTTCTTATGTAGTGTCTGGTAGAAAAATGTCAGCATTAAGCAAAAATCCTTATTAAAGGTATTAAAACATCATTGTAGAATAAAGTATCATTTACTCTTTTCTTCACATGAGAAAATTATATTTTGAATGGAGTCACCAGACTGAAAGTTTATCAAGTTTGTACTTATTATTTAAACTGAAAAGATATAATTTTAAAAAAAAAACAATTATAAAGATGCAGCATTTAGTTGAATAGATTACCTTACTTTAAAATACTTTGTAACGTTATCACAGGCAAAAATAAATCCTCTGTTGTAGATGTAGTAGATGTAGTCTCTCACCAGGGAACAGAGGCTAAGAAGTGTCTGGTCTTCAATACTAACCTCATAAAGAGGGCTGGAACTACGCTTTATAGTGGCTCCAGAATGCAGCCCTCGGGATTGTCACACTGGTGAAAACTGATAGCTAGGTAGTAGGCAAGCACAAGACACACCAGATCATAGAACAAGGCTGTCCAACTGGAGTCTTGTGGATCTGCCTATATCAAGGGATTGACAGTGCTCCTCCTAAACTAGCAGTGGTTCACCACCTGCCTCCCAGCGCATTTCTCCCATTCACCTCACCCTGCGCAACCCTCCCCCTCAGCCCAGTTAGAAATAGTAAAAAAAAAATGTTGATATAGATGCAGCCCTTCATTTAACTTGTGAATACAAATGAGGCCCTTAGGTCATTTTAAGTGGGCCACCACTGTCATAAAAACAAACATTATTCGAGCTGCATTCAAGATAGGAGGCAGACAGATGTGGTTAGGTACAGGCAGGAAGTCAGGGCAGGAGGCAGAGAGACAATAAGCAGATCTGGGGACGAGCAGTGATCAAACCAGGATATAATCAGTACAATCTCACTGTTGATCACAGGAACCTCTACCCAGGCAATGACATAGTACCATGAACAAATTTTGAACTGGATGCACTGGTGACATCACAGGCTTCTTTACAGCATGCCAATGCCGTTCCAATGTCACAATGTTCCATGTACACTAGCAAAGTACATGGTTAAAGTATTTTCAACCAGCAGAGAGCATGAGTGCACACCATGAAAAAGCAAATCAGACACAGGGAGATAGACAATGGCAAGGCAGCGGGGAAGAATGTGTGCCAAGTGGGAGCCGCTTGAATGTTACTTTTTATACCCTGTCTGTATGACAACTAAATATAAATTACAAAGATAATGCAAAAAAAAGGAAAGAAATTATTATATTTAAAAGGTGCTAACATGCAAAAAAAAAAGTGCTGGCGTGGGACTGGCAATTTTCCTACACATAGCTGGCTTCTTTTCTAGTGATTTTTTGAAGAAAACTGGTAACCAACAGCTAAAATCACTGTCAGCACATTCACTTTTATTTAATGCAGTTTAGTGCTTCTCTGGGATCACCTCAAACTATCTTTAATGCAGATACTTTATTCAGCATGGCAGACAATTATATTATACTTTACATCAGGGTGAATAGATGCATTTAGAAAAATCCCATGACCCACATACCTCACTGGACAGTAAGGATAAAAAACTGTTTTACTATGCTAGGCTTGAAAATGTGCAATTATTCTTTCACAGCAAAGCCTCAAACTGGCATATTGGCATAAGCTACATGAAACCTCTACATGCCCAATGAACGCATAGGTGCAGTAAAGTTTAACCCCTTAGTGACACAGCTTCAGATTTTTTTTTTTTCCTGGGGAATTTTGCCATTTTTGTTTTTGTTTAACCATCATTTCTATCTTCCTCGTTCATTGCACCTACAAATGGGCTTTAATTTGATGTGAAATATGCATATATAAATTCTTTATTTTACAAAAAGAAATCAAAAATGCAAAACAAATGGAAAAAAACAAACAAATTTTTCACAGTTTTGGCAACAATAATGTGTACATAATTAGTGTAGCTAACAGAAAGTAATTCATAATAAACTATTTTATTTGTCCTGATTTATAGGGTATATCATTTATTATTATTATTATTATTATATAGCGCCAACAGTTTGCGCAGCACTTTACAATATAAGGAAGACATTACAATCACAATACAATTGAAGACAAGATGGTAATGAGTCTGAGATTTCAGTTTATTTTATTATAGGTCACAAAATACAAGGAGGGAAATACAATTTTAGTGTGGAACAATTTTAGAATGTGGTATGTTTGTTTCCGAACTTTAATAGCTGTCCCGGCACTATATTTTCTTATAATCCTTTTATTAAACTTTTTTTAACTTTTTAAAATTTTTAAAACAAATGTAAAAAACTATTTAAAACCTTTTTTTTTAAAACAAAAAACTAGGGGGGCACTAAAGGGTTCATTTTTTATTTACAGGGGCTTTGATACTTAGGGGGTTATTTACAAAGCTGCCAAAGGCAGCCATGTGAATAATCGACCCGAAGTGAAGTGAGCCAGCATGTTCAGCTGAGCCGAAGTGCAGAAGGACTTCGACTCATCCAATCCAACATCTGGATTGGCTGAGCCGAAGCTCCGGCAGCCCACTCTCTGCTGTTCGTCCCTAGGGGCTGAACAGCAGTGAGTGAATAGCAGAATGCCACCTCCGTGCTACCAAACACAATAGAAAATAGTGAGAAAAGTTGGAAAAAAAAAGTTGAAAAAATATTTTAAAAAATGTAATTAAATATTACATTTAAAAAAATAAAGATTTTTTTTTAAAAAGAAAAAAAAAACAATTGGGCAGAGCTAGCAGTGACAGCTAGCTCCGCCCCAACTGTTTCTATGGACGCTGCTCTGTCATTATAACTGGGCGGGGCCAGCCGTGAGATCACTGCTGGCTCCGCCCAGCTGTCATTCGGGGCTTACGGCCGGCCCTTCGGTAGGCCGTTCGCCCCGCTTCGGCTGACACTTCAGCTCAGTCTAGCCATAGCAAATGCCTTCACAACACAGTGAGCTGCAAGCCGGCATAGTGGCTGTAACAGCATTGTGATCACTACGATTAATTATCGCAGTAATCACAGTGTTGGGACCCCCTAATTTGCTGTTGAGGGTCTGCCTCGGATAACGACGGACCAAGCAACAGCATTAACTGAATGTGGTAAATCAATTTACCACATGACAGGATTATTCCGTCACCACTCTGAAATAATCCTGTCATCAGTCAGGAAGTAATATAGAAAAAAAGGGAAGGGAAAGCCTATATGGGACTTTTAGGATATCTTTTATACATAGTTAAAAAATTATCTTTTTATATCAAATATACAACTTTTGTCTTTAATCCATTAAAAGATTTAAAAGCAATCATCATCACACAATCATATATATCTGGCAGCACCTCCCTCTGCCATAAGCACCAGCTTGCGTGATGCCCTAGTGGCATGCAGCTCCTACATATTGCCAGCAGCCACAAAAGTTCAAAAGCAAGCCTTGGCTTCATATTACTAGGTATTTGTGGAATATACTGGTGACATGCATGGTGAGGAGAAGGATGGATCTAGGAAGACTGTGTTAGGATCAATTCAAGATGGTGTCGGTGGGAGGTAGGTTTGTGCTGCCCGCAGTGTTGTGCATGATAAAGCTAAACTTGCTTTCGAATTGAACATTCTGGAATGCTCACAAAAAAGTAGTATCCCAACAACTGCCTTTGGAAAAGTACATCATCATTCGTCAGAAATTATCCAGAAGGTAAAAAATCATAAGGTTCTTTGGATATTTGGAAGATATAATCAGGTGTCATGTAATGTTTCCTCTGGTGGAAAACAGGATGATTAACCAACATGCTCTGATTAGTTAGTGTATGTTGGCTGAATTTGGTATCTCTCAAAAGTGAAACTGTCCCAAAATAATCACACCCTTCCGTGTATTGACAGCTTTAGAATCTGTCTGTTTTTTAATTATAGTCACCAAGAGAAGACTATATATATATGCTCACAGTTTGTGAATTCCTTCCACAAATCTCTAAAATCCACCCAAAAAAAGAAAACAAAATTAAGAAAGAGCTGAAAAGGAAACAAAGCTAAATAGTTATAATGGCTATGGTTTCTTTGGGAAAATTCTTCAATCTAATGAGAATGGATTTTGTGTGTAAGATTGTACAAGTGCAATTAATTATGCATGGCATCCACATCATTAGGATTTCATTTTGTTTAAAGGTCTCTAAGTGAGCAAGAAAATTGGGTTAACCCAAAGTGGAGCCTCTGCAGAGAGGAAAAGCTTTCTATTATATTGGCTTTGTATAATATTTCCTAGATAAATATGAATATTATAAGAACAAATTGCCCTAAATTTGAAAGAGTGTCTACTGGAAGTTCTAGACAACACTTTGCACTCAAGGCTTTATGTAGTAAAATGGTTCATGCGACTGAATTAATAGCTAAAGTGCATGGGACAATGGCTTTTGTTTCCTATTTATGCAAGACATCACTTGGTCTGGTGACACACTAGTATGAAAAATGTATCTTCTCCAGATATTCAAAATCTCCATGTACACTTGAATTTTATTTCATGAAGGATGCCCCCACCATTCCTGCTGATCAGAGAAGAAAAGTGTTGTTTAAAAGAGAACTATCGGGTGTGTGTTTTACCCCATAGTTCTCTTAAGGGTCACGTGATGACATAAACTAGCGTCCTCCTGTGACCCAAAGCTCAGTATATCGCAAGCTACAGCTCGCGGTATACCGAGACCGCCGCAGCCGGATCCCGACATTACTGTCGAGATCCACCTAGCTGCACAAGTGACAGCTGGCTCTGCCTATCTGGAGGCAGAGCCAGCTGTACCTGCCCCCGCCCCATTTGTTCTTCGAGTCAGCACTGGATGATCAGAGCGGGGAGGGGGGAAATCTCTGCAGGGAGCCGTGAGTGATAGTCACGCCTCTCTGAAGGGACATGATGGAGAAGTGAGCGAGCGAGGGTATGTGTTTGCTCACTTCCCGATCTATTGAGCCGACGTGCGACAGTTTCATTGTCACACGTCGGCTCGAACTATGAGGTTGAGTGATTTCCACTCACCTCATAGTTCTCCTTTAAACACAGCTATAAAATATATTAGATAACAACAGGAAAACACAGAAAATCTGAAGGTCCTTCAGTGCAAGCCTGAGAAAGGTCTGATGCATTTTTTTTACTATAACAAGCTGTTACTGTTCGCAGGCTTTCAGCTGGCAGTCTAAAATATCCCACAGAAAGCTTGCCACTGTGAAGCTGAAAAAAAATCCTGCAATGTTTTCTTGAAGTTCATTGTACCTGTCAAGGGTGTCTTTTTTTCGAGAAAACAATATTTATTCATAATCAGCTTGCTGTAGAAACTGATATTACTGCCCTGGATACAGGACACTGATAGATACAAAAGTGTATTTGCAGTTAGGTAGAGCACCTCATGGTGCATGCGTGTTTATGCATGCCATGTTGGCATATTCCCATCTGCCATAAAGGTATTTTTTCATTGTGGCCTTATGCTGGTAGATTATCAGTTTACCTATGATATTGAGCTACATAAATTCACTTCTGGTAGATTTCTAACTCAACTTGTTCCTAACCCACCTCTGTGCCATATGCCTCAGCTTGCTTGCTTACTTTCTGGTTCCCACTCCTTCTGTTTGACCTCAGCTTAGTTACTTGATGTGCACCTCCACTACCTGCCTGACCTTGGCTTGATATTTAACTTGAACCCATAGCTATATGTCGGGTACTAGTCTGCGTATTTATCTAATATTCAGTCTTGCTTTATTGCTATTCATCCCCTTCCCTCTGTATTCTGAAAATCATGTGCTTCATAGATTTTGCATTCTTGTAGGAGGGCCCACTTCCAGTAAGGGCCAGATTGAATGGGACGGTATTTCCCAGCATAATGCATGATGGACCCCTTACCACTAAAAGCCTTGGTACAACAGCTGCTCACTGTAACTCAGGCAGTTGACCTCCACCGAGTCTACATACAGCTCTAGATGGTGACTCTTCAAACTCACGTCTCAGCAGTAGCCTTTACTTGCTGGAGACACAGATACTAACAGTTCTGAACCAGAACCCACTCCTACACCTAGCTATCTTGCCCCAGAATTGACAGCATTCTTTGAATAGCAGACAATTCCTAGTTAGGTTATTTGTGCAAATTGCCATTGCTGCCAAAGCTGCTACCCTATGATTAAAAAGGATGTTTCTCTCTTGTCCTCTGCCCACTCGTTTCTCAGAGGTCGTAGACTCCCATGGTCATTCCGCTCTTTACCTTTTTCTTTCTATATTTTATTCTTGACCCTTTTGGCTTTTTTACCTCTACACGCCAGTTTCCCCATTTCATCTCTCATATTCACAGCTGCTTGTTTTTTACCTCAGGGATGGTCACTGTTTTATTATATGGCATACAGTACTCACTTTTGTCTGCATTTATATGTCTATACTTTTTGTTTATTGCTGTATTTTTCTTACATTTGTTGATAACAAATTATTGAATTCGAAAAACAAATGTCTCTATTTCAGCTAGTGCCACCTATTTGTTTCCACCATGTGGTTTCAGGTGTTTTTTGTATTTGGTTTTATTCTTCCAAAATAAATGAATGAGGGGGAATGTGTGTGGGGGAGCTGTGTGGACAGAGGGGGAATGTGTGTGGGGGAGCTGTGTGGACAGAAAGTTAGCAATAGGTGCAGGAAAAAAGGGAGGCAGTATGTATAGAGAGGGAGGGGGCAATGTGTTCAGAGAGGGGAAATGTTTGTGGAGAAGGGAGAGCTGTGTGTAAAGAGAGGTAGCAATATGTGCAGGGTAAAGGGTGGCAGTGTGTGTGTGTGTGTGTGGGGGAGGCGTGAGTACTGAGAGGAGGGCAACAGGTGCAGGGAGAAAGAGAGGTAGTGTGTACAGACAGAGGGGCAATTTGTGCAGTGAGGGTTGTGTGCACAGGGGGGACAGTGTGTACGGAGG